>NC_081417.1:58243528-58374470 GCF_949786415.1 Peromyscus eremicus
CATCAATCATCAATTGAGAAAATGTCCTACAGGCATTTAATTTAATGCTGCAATTTGTCAGTTGATATTTCCTCTTCTCGGGTGACTCCAGTTTTTCTCAGGTTGACAAAAACTAAACAGCATGACTGTGGATATGTTATGACTGTGGATGTGATCTATAGTCTTGCTTTGACATCCCCTCAGAACTGTAAGATAAAACAAGCCTTTTTTGGGGAATATTATTTTAAGGTGTGTTACTTTTGTTCATGTTGCATTTGTTTAACCCTGTGAAGCTGTGTTACTGTGCCTGTCTAAAACACCTGATGAGCTAATAAAGAGCTGAATGGCCAATAGCAAGGCAGAAGAAAGGATAGGCAGGGATGGCAGCCAGAGAGAATTAATAGAAAGAGAAATCTAGGAGAAGTAGCCAGAGGAAGAGGAGGCCTCCAAGGAACAGCCACTCAGTCACACAGCAAGCCCACAGAGTAAGATTTACATAAGTAAAAAAACAGGAAAAGCCCAGAGGCAAAAAGTAGACAGAATAATTTAAAGTTAAGGAAAGCAGTGCAAGAAACAAGCCAAGCTAAGGCTGGGCATTTATAAATAAGAATAAGCCTCCATGTGTGATTTATTTGGGAGCTGGGTGGCAGGCCCCCTAAAGAGCAAAAACAAACAACAATCCCCTGCTTCCATAATAGGCTGTTTGGTCAGGGTATTTTACCATATAACCAAACACGAAACTAGAACAAAGAGTAGGATACTTTAAAGGTTTGTCCAGGAAATTCAAATACAACTAGGAATCACACAACTTGTTATTTTAAATTATTATTACAGCTTTTCCTTTTATATAGTTGTTTAACTTCATTCATGTATCCAATTGATTAAAGACATTTAAGCCTTATTAGCTTTTGACCACACTTTGTAAGTGTTCATACTGACCAACAGTTGTCATGGTAGAGTTTCACATCCTCCTAGTCAAGCACTGAGCAAGTGTAGGGGTGGCTGTAGTCAACAACACCGCTGTGAATATACTTGGGTTAAATGTTTAATACTGGATGTAAATCTTGAGAAAAAAAGAGATCTAACAGATACAACAAAATGTTTGTTGAGTATACTTTAGTTTTGATGAATATTCCCCAGTGGTCCTTATTTTAAAAAAGCTCAGTCACAGGAATGAACTATTGTAACTTCAATGAAAATGAAAGAAATAACTATAATTGAAACAACTAAAACTTGTATGGGGCTCATGTCTGTAATTTTACCACTCAGGAGGCTAAGGAAGGGCAAAAGTGTGAGCTAGAGTCTAGTCTCATCTACATAGTAAGATCTAGGCCAGCTTGGGGTACAAAGTGAAGCCATTGCAATGCCAACTCAGTAAATAAGAAAGTAGATTAATTCTGCTCACAATTTTAAGGGTTCTCAACCCCTTCATCCTAAACATTAATTCTTAATTCTATTGCCCACCTTGGTATTCTCTACCCTGTGACAGACTTTAAAGATTCATTTATCTATATACATCTATTTCAAAGCTGCTGTCCATATTGCAGTGATCTATAAACAAGAACAACAAAATCAAAAACTAAATCCTGGAAATTGTCCTCACCTCTCCTAAAGGTACTCTGATAGACTCTCACCTGTCGATTTAGTCCATCATTCTTAATAAAGATTCCATTTTGTGTTTATTAAGCTTACATGTTCATAATGAAATGCAAAGCCCATAGAGAAAATTATCATGCTAATATTTCCTCAGTGTTCTTAGTGGATACCAGCATGCTTACACAAATCTAATATCTAATGAAAATAAATTAAAGAAATTACAAAACTCAAAAACTATTTGCCATTGCTATTTTTGTCTTAGGTTATTTTGTTTAAAAATATTGTTCTTTTTTCAAACTCTCAGTATTTTATTTTTAAAGGGGGGGAAAGAATCAATATGTGTAAACATACGTATGACTCTTTTGGTTTATATTTCCAGAACTCACGTAAAGCTGTACAAGGTGGTACCACATGCTTGTAATCTAGTGTTATTTTGGCAAGAGGTTAAATGGAGACAAGGGGAGCTCATAAGTCAGCTAGCTTGGCATAACTGAAAACAAATAAGACCTCTCAAAACAAGGTGGAAGATGACGACTGACATCTGAGATTGTCCTTTGATCTCGAAATGCACACAATGGTGCTTACCCATGTACACACACACACAAATATGTGTGTGCTCATACATACATACATACATACACAGGTATCATATACATATATGTAAACTTAATTTTATAAGGAAAAAAGGGGTAGATTGTGTCAGCATATAATCTTAAAATACTCTGCCTACCAAATCTGAGCCATTGATTACTCTGGGTGATTAGCCACCTGTATCACAGCTGTTGCTCAGATTTGAGCAGCAAATTGTTACTGTTAATTTAGTAAATTTAATTCTGAATTTTGTTACCATTGGGACATTATTATGGGGCATTACATAATCAATCTGAAAAAATGTATAAAATATTTAAAATAGTGATTTAAACAGAGAAAATATTCAGGACTTTTAAAAGGATGATTACAATAATGTTCTGTTTTCTACCTATCTGACTTTAAATGCAATCAACATGTAATTTGGAAATTCTTATATAGACAACTTCCAAATCATGAAATTGTTCTGAAAGTGACATACTGGGGAGTCAGTATTTAGAACTTAGAATGTATTTTGCAAAGGCAATGTGAAAAACTATAAATATGAATAAGAAGGGGCAAAGGGCACTGTGGGTTGCACATGACTGGTTGTCAGCAATCAAATATAAAATCCAGTCAATGAAAACTGCATTTGAAGTAGTGACTACAATGGTAGCGATTATTATTAACACTAGAGTCATTGAGAAATTAACCATGAGACATGTTACAGAGGATTCCTAGGCATATACGCTTGAGCTGTTTCTAAGGAGAACAACTCCCCTAAGTTGCCCAGGAAGTGAAACTATTAGAGAGGATACTGGTAGCTCAGTCATCTGGAGTTGCCTGTAAGGACTGGGGTCACTGCTTATTGTTAGCAACTGGATTCTCCAAATAAATTCTAGCTAAGCATCAATAAATGCTCTTGGATAGAGGGTTCTAGAAACTAAGGGTGAGGAGAGGCAGAAAATTCATCAGGAGGATGGGCAATCCTAAATATAAACAGTAACGGTTTTAGACTCATTTGAAGACAGTCTTGGCAGATTCTGTGCTTTGGGAGGGAAACGGAGGCTGAAAGAAGAGAATCCAAGGTAAAACAATACTCTGGAAAAACTGATTTAATTGTGTAAATTAATAGTATAGTCCTCCTCGAAAGAATGATTGGAAGAGCCAATTAATTCACAGCAAGGTGCAAATGCTTGTGCTGATGTGTTTAATTAAAGATAGGGCTTCTTTGTATCTGAGGACAAGGGCAAAGGAAAGTTTAATTAGACTCCCAGTTTCAGGATGGGAACATGCTCCTGGATCTTTGTACAATAAACAGTACTCAATCACATCACTACTTTCCTCACTTTAAAGATCCCATGACTTGTTTGTTTTGTTTGTGATTTTTAACAAGGAATGTTTATTTTTGTTTCTAAATAATTAGCCAAGTTCGATCACAAAGTGCTAGGATAAATTTTGAAGGGTAACAGCGGTTCATAGCGATATGGGCTTTTGGACAGATTTATATTGGTAAAACCATTCGTATAAACCCCTGGTTTCTCATGCTCTCCTGGTTATTGTAAAGTCTTTCATATTGTTTGACGTATTTCTTCTCTTAACTCTGATACAGATTTACAAGCTAAAATCTTATAGAAAGGAGTCTAATTTGTCATTATTTCCTGTTATCACCACATCATTTTAGTACCTATGTGACAATTATTTTTAATTATATTACTACCTCATTCTTTTCTTGTTATCATTAGAAATATTTTTTCAAAAACAATGTTGACTACAGATTATGTTTTCACATATACTATTTTTTGATGGACTAGAGAAGAATAATCAGAGCATGCCAAATCATTGAAAAACTAATCTGCTTGTTGGGATGTTGGGATTCTGTGATGCCCATATTTATTGGAGCACTTAAAATGAATTGTTCTAAAAATCATATTTGAGTGAGAGTCACAGGGAAAACAGTGCATTTAGGAAACAATCAGAAAAGAAACAAAAGAACCACTAAAAGAAGGAATCTCATAAATTCTGCTTTTTTTCTAAGTCTTAATTTTGTTTTGTTTTAATCTTAATTATTCCAAAATTGATATTATAACTCATTTTACAAGTGGATGGTGGTTGTATATGTGTGCATGTTTACATGTGTGGGCACCTCTGTGTGCACATGTGTTAGCATGAAAATGGAGGATTGAAATTGGTGTTTGGTACCTTCCTTGACTATTATCCTCTTTACTTACTCTCAGACTGAACCTGGAAGTCCCTAACTCTGACAAGAATGTAGCCAGATGTCCAGTTGATATTCTGTCTCAACCTCTCAACTGCTGGAATTACCAGTAAGTAGGCTGCCACATCTGTCAAGATTTTATGTGGGTTCTGGGGTGCTCAATTAGTCTTTATACTTGCATAACAAACACTTTACCCACCAAGCCATCTCCCCAATTTAGTCATTCAGTAATATAAAACCTCAGCCAATACATTGCATACTTTCAATAGAACACAGAGAATGCTACAGACATTAGAAATACACAACATCATTACATCTCCATATATTCCAAGGCAATCAAATGTTCCTGGCCTAAGCAACAAAGAAAGAGGGAATTATCCAGAGGACACAAATATCAATACCACAGAAAAGTTTGACAGTCTAATAACAGAAGTAGTTATGATTACAATCAATGTCTAAACTAAAATTGATTAAAAATGAAAATAAAAAATTTCAATTATAAGAAAACATGAAATACATCAATGAGATTTTATTTGGGTGAACTGAAATAAATTGAGTTAAAACATTTAAGTGGAGCACAGAAAGAAATAAATTAGGAAAAGAGTTAAATACTACAAAATTGAAGGTTCATTTTAGATAGTTGTAGATAACAAAACAATTCATAGTTTTGTGTGTGTGTGTGTGTATATATATATATGCATACACACACACACGTGTGTGTGTGTGTGTGTGTGTGTGTGTGTGTGTGTGTATGTGTGTGTATCTATTAAGAGAATTACAACATGTTTACCAATAGGTTAAAAACATTGAACTCATTACATTAGGTAGTGTAGATCAGGGTATGAGGAAAAAGAAAATTCTGATATATGATCTAGCATGATGAAAGCAGGACCTTGCACATATGATGCTTACATTATAATCATAAGACTACAAAGTTATAGTTATAAAGACATTATCCCTATCATTTTTAAATCCAGATAATGTCTGAACAGTTTAAATAAATGGACATATATGTCTAATGTTATTTATCTATGTCTATGGAAAGAGGCTGGATATTTTCTCTCTGGTTATCATAGGCAAGGTTGAATTAACTCACTGGACCAAAACAATTGTCTTGTCACTTTTTGAAAAGACTACTAGCAAAATATTTTCTTAAAGAAAAATGGTTCTCACTTATATCCTGACTATACCTAATAATATGTTGGAGGAACCAGTATTTTACTACCAACTTTGAATAACAGTGTTTCTACATATGGTAAGACCACATTCATGGTGATGACTTACCATTTTCTGAATTCTACAATGAACCTTTCAGAGACTACATTGTCCTATTCATTCTTCTAAGAATAGTTTGATCAATAGATTATTTTATCTAAGTTACATCCAGAAGTATCATTTTGATATGAGAGGAAAAAATAGTTTTCAAATCATGAAAACAGGAACAAAGAAGCCTTCTGGTCAATGATTAACAAGTGATTGACAACTCTAAAATTCTGATAACATTTGTTCACATTGAGTCTCCATATTTAAAATCAACTGAAGGAAGCCTAAAATATGAGTTCCAAGATGGACTTTAACTGAAGCAAACACTGGGATTTGTATGTTGCTTTATAAAAAAAAATGAGTTGGATTTTTAAATTCCTAGTATAACTATAAAAAATATTATTGAGTATTTTGAAAGCAAAGTTTTGAGGAAGATGAATAAATACAGGGGAGGCCTTTGCTACTCACTATTACAGAATATTTAATATAAATGTGGCCTTTACATAAGTTTTATTAAGAAATCTGAAAATTTTTTGTCTTACATTCTTAATAGTAATAGAGACCCCATCAAAATGTGTAGCACAATACCTGTTACACACATGTACTTACTCTTTTCTCAATATTTGTATTTACTGCTGTGCCACAAAGCATTGTGACCCAACACGATTGTGACCCAACGTAGTTAAATTACCTTGGTGCAGTTTTAAAAAAGGCTTCATCAAGGAGCTTAAGAACATGTCTGTGCTATAATTAGTGGCGCTAAATATAATTCATTGAACAATCCTGAAATAAAACAGCAACAACATAATTTGATAATACATGTGTACGTAAACATAAGAAATAATTTCTCAGAAACATGTTTGTATGCATATGAAGTTCTGACTGAACATAACTAGGGAAACTGGAGGGGAATATTAAGATGTGTATACATATAATTTTTAATATTATTCTTTTCTACTAGTTCTATTAAGTCTTTCATATAAATATTGGCATTCACATTACTAAATTATTCGTGAGCAATAAAACCAAAAGTAATAATTCAAATTGGCTCTGACAATATGCTCAGTTTTCAAACTTACTATCAGGACTGAGTCTAAGAAGAATTTACTTTCCTTGGACAGATTTAAACCCAGAGAAAGTAAGCCAACAAAAATGGAATCCATAGTGAGTTGAGAAGTTGATTTTTTTTTCTTACATAAAATGCCTCTCATTTTCAAGAATAACTTTCTGTTTAGTAACTCAAATATATAGTTGGGTTCCAGAGGAATGGAAAATGGTGGTAAACACCAATCACAGAGTACTGTCCATGGTAGAGTGGTAGACATGAGTAGGAAGATTTGTGGGTGTTCCCGGGAACTTGTCAGTCTCCTGTCCATTTTCAATAGGAGACTCACAAGTTCCTGCAAATGCACACAAACTGATGTTAAGCAGGCGTCCTTCGCTGATAAGCAGATGCCGACAGTGCCACCAATTCAAATGAATCCAGTAATCAGTACCCTCCATTGTGTCCACCATGGCTTAGCTAGTGTGAGTGACTCATTTCCAACAGGTATGGTGAAAGTCCAGGGCACTCACTGGTCACACATAGTCCTCTGATTATCAGATCTTGACTCCTGCACCAATTTTTTTGGTTGTCTTGAGGATGTAGTGATGAACCATTTCTTGACTTTATAGCAATGCTATTGGCCATCTGTTAAGATTATTTCAAGACTGCTTGAGACAACCCTTTAGTCTTCAGTGCCCAGTGAGTCAGTGCATATCAGTACAGCATGCTGCATTTGGATTTCATCGAACAATGAAAGAACCTGGGAGGAAAAACCTAGATGTCTGAATTCTAGTCCCCCTTTGGACAAAATCCAGCATAACTTGCCATGTTGAACATTCCACAGTTTGAAGTTTCTGTTTTCTTATACCTAAAAAGACCATTTGAGTTATTTGACTTCTCTTTCCATTATTTGTATGAATGAATTCTGCAAAGTAATAACTGGAATCACATGGAACTAAATCATGCATATATAAAGTACAGAGCTAGAAATTTCATCTTCTCTTACAAGTACATGAACCAAACAAAATGCACTTGGCTTAGCAACCACAATTGACTTGAAAGACATAATTACTAGCATCTAATTTTACCAACCAAAATAGAAATTATTGTCAGACAGAAATAAAGATTTTGTCTTTTTATTGTCTTCTACCAGTGAAATATCTTCCTAAGCTTTAATTTCACTCTAAGATCTTAGACTATAACTGTATTATAAGAAGACAGACCAACTGTTGACAAAGACTCTGTGGCAAACACCAAGATGGAGATTTGCTCAGGACCAGGTATAACTATATAGAGTTTTTCTGGAAAGTTGAAGATGTATGAAATTCCACCTCCACTGGTTTGTTAAAATGAAGAAAGGAAACCTCTAGTGTTCCTCTTTCTATAAAAATATCACATGGCTATGTGTAGCGGTACTTGCCCAATACATATATCACAGATCCTAAGAACTTACCATGATATGAAATGTTCAACATGGTAAAATATTATGAATGACCTCATGCTTCGTACCCAATACATCTTACCAGGCCACAACAATGTTGCCATATCTGTGACCTAATAAGGCACAGTCTGCCAATGCTTTAACAGAGAAGTTTAATTTTTGGTTCCTATCTATAAATACATAGAAATTATTTACAGGATTTCAATAGGATTTTAACTTTTTTTTTTTGTATTCTGGTGTCACATCTTGCTATCAAGGGGCTGAAAACATGTCTTCACATAGATGGGACACTTTATCGTCTGCTTCTGAGTGTGAACACACTTACACCGGGGACAGCAACTACCTTGGACTTCCTTCAGAATCCGATGGAGAAGAAAGCAACAGTGAAGATACCTTAACACTGTGATGCCGAAGAAGTGGCTAGCTAAGGAAGGGTTCCTTGAAACAGAACTGGGAACAACATGTTGTGGTAGAGAGTATTTTGCCTATGTCCTGGACATTGTTTCTTACTTGGCGTTGTTCTTGTTATTTCTCCTAGACAACACTTGATAATCACTCTTATTGTATATAGTTTTCATTAGGCTTAGAACCTTCTTATTTAGACAAAAAGGGAAAGTATAGTGATGTTTGCTCCACCCATTACCTTGGGCTATTCAGCCTGAAGAGGCAGTGCATCTTGCCTGCATATGTGATTTCTTGACTTCTTGCCTGCCTCCCTGACCTCTTGCCTGCACATGTGACATCTTAAAAGGAAAGAGAGAGGGGCCATGCTCTTCTTCTTGGTGTGATCAGACTCCGGAAGGCCAGGTGCATTTGCTCCTGGGCAGAATAGAGGACGACTTCAGTTGTTTACTTGGTTCTGTATTTGTGAGTGTATTTCCCTGATTAATATCTTAATAAATCCCAACTACCTGATAAAAAAATAAAAAGAAAGGAGAAGGAAAAATACGAAAGAAAAAATAAGAAACAAACTTTTGTAAAGATGTTAGTTAGTTCATTCATAATATGCAATTTTTAATTTGATTTAATTTAAAATTGTCTCTTTATTGAAAATAGATTCTTTATCATACAATATATCCTGATTGCAATTTGCCCTACCTCTACCTCCTCCCTTCCAATCCATTCCCTTTCTGTCTCTTATTAGAAAGAATAGGCTTCTAAAAGATAACAAGTCATAACCAAGTAAAATATAAGAAGATAAAGCAAAACCATCACATCAAAATTGGGCATGGCAAGCCAACAAAAGGGAAAGACACCAAAAGGAAGCACAAAATTCAGAGACTCACTCGTTCACACACTTAGGAGTCTCATAAGATTACTAAACTGAAAGCTATAATATATACATAGGGGACCTGGTGCAGACCTGTGTAGACCCTGGTATTGCTGCTTTAATCCCTGTGATTTCATGTGAGCTTTCCTCAGTCGATTTAGAGAGCCTCATGCTCCACATGTCCTCTGCCTCCTCTGGCTTTTACAGTCTTTCTGTATCCTCTTCTGAAAGGTTCCCTGTGCTCTGAGAGGAGGGATTTGATGGAGATATCCCATTTAGTTGTGTTTTTCAAGGTCTTTCTATCCTCCATAAAGGTCAATATATTTCTTCTTTGCATTCTGCTATGAGTAGGAATGAGAATAAGCTCCATTCAATCACTGACTTGATCCCTGGCTATAGTAAAATAGAACCGACTATACATGGTGGTATGAAGCTTGTAATCTTTGTACACAAAGGGCTCAAACAGTTCTGGGCCTTTCTGGGCCATGTGGTGTAAATCTGACTCCAAAATTTTTTTAAATGTGAAAGGCTGGAGAAATGACCTTGCTGTAAAGAGCTCTTGCTGCCCAATTAGGATGATTGGATTTAGCATGTTACAGCATTCATGTAACAAACTAGGCATCTGGAACCCTGCAACCTCACCTCTAATGTAGGCTGGAGAGGACGGCTGGAATTATTACCTTCCAGCCTACCTAACATGAGCCCAGCTTCAGAGAGAGTCCCTGAGTCAAAGGAATTGTCAAAGTGAAAAAGAAGGACACCTACACATTTTTCAGCCTCCCATGTGCATAGAGGTGTATGTACCTATGCCAAACTATATGATTTTATACTCAGACACATACACACAAATAAATATTTTAAAATAAAAAGATAAATATCAACACCTATAAGTCATATGCTGTAAAGCTTCCTTGCACTAAATTAAAATCCTAATTTAAAATTTAAGAGTGCTTAAAATAGCCTATGCAAATTAGTAGTATATCACAACTTTCCCAAAGGACTAATTATAAGGTAGGCAGAGGCAATGTACAGTGTTTTCATTTAACTCTTATACCTGCAGAATCTTCATAATGTAACTCAATTGTCTCTGATGTTGAATAGTATATGAAATTTATATCTTATGTAAATAATGAACCCGAAAGTCAGAGAGTATTTATTGAAATGCTTTTCACAGGACTAAGTTAAATGAAAAATAAGTGTGACACACTCTTTTCCCTCATGGTGTTTTCATTAAAAGTTTAGCTTATTAGTAAAATGCATACCATAGACTCATATAAGTCAAAAATGTTCAAGATAAATATTAAATAGAAAATAATTGTATAAATATGGAAGGGATCTAAACTCAGAGTGAGCTTTTAACCAATTATATACTCTGCCTGTTCAGGGGAAAATGTTTAAACTGAGTCTCAATCATAAAATTTCCAAATGGTGGTATGTGTGACACTGAGTATCTCATAGTGGTTCTCCTGCTACCCTGACCAGCAGCACTGAGGCTGAAAAATGGAAAGACAGAAGAAATTGGATGTCACAGGCCTGACACTAAATTTGTACATTAATGCCAAAATCTTTAATTTGAAAAGGAATTCTTAAGAAAAATCTGTATAGAATATCAGTCAAATTGATACCTGACTGTATTCATGAAAATGTGATGTTATCATCACTGGCAGGAATTCTGGCATCTTCAGATTGACTGTTGTCTCTTGGCAGGAAACTGTTTCTAAGTTAACTGGAAACATTGTGTAGAATGATGAAACATCACACCATTGCTGTGTTTCTTAATAAGAGACACTGTTCCTTGACACCATTATCACTGTTTGACAATTAACCTTTCTGCAGCCCATCATTACAGAAATACACTGTTCAGGGAATACTCCCACAATTCGTAAGCACATAGTGATGAAAATAACTAGAAAAGATACAATAAGAAATACAAGTAAATTTTAAGCACAAAGCAATTGCTTACAGATGATACAAATGCTGTAAAACATTTGGAAGCGTTTAAAGGTATCATTTTTAAAGAGTTTTACAGTCTAAAAATTTTCCATTTTACTACGCTTTTCTTGTCATGACTCCTTTCATTGACAAGCATTTTTATGCTAAGTCCAAGCTATAATCTTTGAATAACAAAAATAGATTTCATGGGAGAGCAGATGATTTTTACTTACACTTTTTTTTACATTATTAACTTATATAACCTACAAAGAAAGGAAGGGTTGAAATAAATATAAATTCAAAAAGCACCTAAATATAAATTCAAAAAGCACCTTTCTTGCCAGAATATAATCACACATCTGTCAAGGTATTTTCATTGGAATTGTGGAAAACAGGAAAATAGTAATATTTTTTAAGATTTATTTTTATTTATTGCTTTATTTAGAGAGAGACAGAGAGAGAGAGAGAGAGAGAGAGAGAGAGAGAGAGAGAGAGAGAGAGAGAGAGAGAGGTGTGGACTGAGGAGGACATCAGATCTTCTAGAGCTGGAGTTACAGGTGGATGTAGGCATAGGTGTTGGGAAACAAGCTGTTCCCCCATGGAAGAGCAGCAACCACTCACTCACCCACTTAGGTAGCTTCCCAGCCATAGAGAACAGGAATGTTATACTGAGTTCAGAGAGGTGAAGTTGCAATTCATTGTTCCATACTTTCCATAGAAATTGGGGATATTCCAAAAGGATGTATGGACAGCCTGTGTATTTAGTGTTGATGTATGACTTTGTTTATAGAGCATGTCTTTAAAACTATTTAATATTAGTTCATAACCACAAAAACTTTTCAACTTTTCTTGTATATGCCATATATCTATATGCAAAAATAATATATTGAGCAGCTAGAACCATGTCTCTTTATTAATAAACATTTTATAAAGCCAAGGTCATATATGCATAGCTTAAAATTAGCAGCAACCTAATATGTAAAGAAACACAATGTTGCCGGGCGGTGGTGGCGCACGCCTTTAATCCCAGCACTCGCAGAGCCAGGCGGATCTCTGTGAGTTCGAGGCCAGCCTGGGCTACTAAGTGAGTTCCAGGAAAGGCGCAAAGCTACACAGAGAAACCCTGTCTCGAAAAACCAAAAAGAAACAAAAAAAAAAAAAAAAAAAGAAACACAGTGTCAAATAAAAATGTGAAGCCATCACACAGCACACAGAAAAGCAGCAATAACATCTATAACTTGCAGCTTGTCTCTGACTGGCACTAACCCTATGGAACAGTGTTGGCAATGCTGTTCTGTAAATCATTTTATATTAGTTTAAATTGAGAAATAAAATTATGACCATGCTATAAGGACAGGAATAATTGAAACTCAGTGCTGTGGGATGTTCTGTATGGCAAATGTGTTGCTGATTGGTCAATAAATAAATCACTGATTGGCCAGTGGCTAGGCAGGAAGTATAGGCGGGACAAGGAGGAGAATAAAGCTGGGAAGTGCAAGGCTGAGTCAGGGACACTGCCAGCCTCCACGATGACAAACAGTATGTGAAGATGCCAGTAAGCTACGAGCCATGTGGCAAGGTATAGATTAATGGAAATGGATTAATTTAAGCTGTAAGAACAGTTAGCAAGAAGCCTGCCACGGCCATACAGTTTGTAACCAATATAAGTCTCTGTGTTTCCTTGGTCGGGTCTGAGTGGCTGTGGGATAGGCAGGTGAGAGAGATTTGTCCTGACTGTGGGCCAGACAGGAAAACTAGATACAACTCGGCATCCTATTTTTGGAAAGCAGTTGTTTTTTTGTGGAAGCTTCCTCTTGCAAAAATGATAAGAGTTTTAACCTTTGATTATATCCAAGCAGGGACTGTATGACAATAAGACCTGATTCAAAATACTTATTGTACTTTCTAATCATCTTTTATCTAATGAAACCTTTTGTACTATTGATCTTTAATAATTCAAATATTTTAGATGCACACAAAGATAAATGGGAAAATGTTTCTTCATATCCTCCCTTCCCTACACTATCCAGTAGTCACTTTAGGAATAAACATATTTAGTGTTAAGCTTCTAGAGTATTTCTCACTAGTATGATAATTATTTTGTATTGTAGCCTTAGTGGGAACAGATTATCCATTGAATCCTTGTAATTATTTTTGACGTCTCTCAAACATCAAGTTCACTCTGCATAAGGTCTATTTTTGATGGCTAGGTAATACCCCATTTTTTAAATTCACTGCAGTGGTTAATTACTCCTATATCCATGTAGAATAGCTCCCATATTCTAATCCTACAATGAATGTATTTTGGTGATTCTGCTCACTTCAATATACTGTTTATTTCATAGAAAAACAAGACACAGGTTTTATTATTTGTCTGTGTCATTTCTAAGTGCACTCTCATTAGCAGATAATACTAGCAATCATTACTGTGCCCTTGACAATATTGCATAGCTGATGGATAATTAACATTTATTTGAACATTTATAGGAGAAAATAGTATTTTATTACTTTTTTGCTAATGCATAGTACATTTATGCTTTATATGTTTTGCATTTTGTTGATTTCTTCTGCATTATTTTTCTTTTTTTTTGTTTGTTTGTTTGTTTTTTGTTTTTCGAGACAGGGTTTCTCTGTGTAGCTTTGCACCTCTCCTGAAACTCACTTGGTAGCCCAGGCTGGCCTCGAACTCACAGAGATCTGCCTGGCTCTGCCTCCCGAGTGCTGGGATTAAAGGCGTGCGCCACCACCGCCCGGCCGCATTATTTTTCTATAAACTATTTTTTGACAATTCTATTATTCTTTTAATTACCTTTGATTTCCTTTAGGAAATATTTTTGTTGTTATTAAAGGTAACAACAATATGCCATATACATTACAAATATTTTCTTCATGCATTTCTTTAATCATTTTGTTTGTGAAACCTTTCAAAATATAGACTTTAGAAGTACAGTTATAAAGAAATCCATAAATTATCCACTTACAAGTCTGAGTTTTCTTGATTCTTAGAATTTTCTCAATTGACTATCACAAAGAAACTGATACTTTTGATTTTTGTTAATATTTTTTTTAGATATTTAACTTAATTTGAACTTACTTTTATCTGTAGAAGAATAATAGTACTTTTTGCCAATGAATATTCAGTGTGTCAACCTTTTGGAATATTTTATTACAAAGTACATAATCTCCTCATGGGTATTTGAATGATTCCTTATTCTAAAATTTGAAGTTAATAATATAAATTTGCATTTATTTGTAATTAAAATAACATCTACTTATAACTGTAAAATATGCTTTAAAATACATGGAGATATACCTAGATAGAAAATAGATAGATAGGTAGATGAATAGGTGGGTGGGTGGATGGATAGTTGATAGACAGAAAGACAGACAGACATATAGATAGATTGTATAATATCTTATAAAGTCAATTATGTATGTATTCCTTCACATACTTTTTGAGGTTAGATGTCAGTTTGTTGTATTAAAACTCAGAAATGACTGTCAGAGTTTTACATGTATTTTAGAGGATATTGCTATTTTTAGGAAATATGTAAGCTATAGTTAAATGTGTAATTTATTGACATAAAGCATCATCAAAATTCACATTAATTTCCAAAATTAAATGTTCATAGAGACTAAAAGAGACTATTTCAAGAATAAGTTAACTGCTATACAAAGTTATAGAGAAGGAAGAAAAGCTTTCAAATAATGCTGCTGAGCAAAGACATAGATGATCTGCTCCAGAGTGTGATACGGAAGCTGAACAAAACCAGTGTTCTCGTGGAGGACAGACTTCAAACTCAAGACAGGTGAGTTTGTTGGTGATCATGCCAGTCACCTAAAAAGTCCGAACAACTTGTAATATTTTTCTTACATTCAGTTCCAAAAGTGAAATTACATTTATTTGGTAATTGGTGCCCATATGTTATGTGTAGCTTTATTTCAGTTGACATATTCTTGTTTCTGCATTAAATGAGAGTATTTTCCAAGATTTGTTATGGATTTTATCACATGTATCACTATTTCAGAGCCAAAACAGATGTGACTATATGCACAAGATATCAGCTAGAATATGAGCAAGAAATATGAAAATGAGAATGTTGGCACACAATTTTGTAACAGTTTGCTTCTAAGTTTGCATTGTTATTTCTTGGTAAGAGTAAAACTTTGTTCTTTATACTTAAGTGCTATAAAAATTAATAATGAAGTAAAAAAATGAACAATAAAGAATTTAGCCAGAAGATCTTTGGGCTTATCAGAAACATTGGTTTGGGAGTAAGCAAGGTTTGGATCTGAATCCCAGCTGAATTTTCCTGAGACTCAGTTTTCTCATGTGCAAAATGATGATTCCTATAATTTATTAATATGAACATTACATAAAATAACTTAGGGACTTAAATCATATCATTATCTTTTCCTTTATTACTGTGTACACATATACATACCCTGCAGAAACAAATCTTCTTCTCCCCTTTGTGACATACCTAAGACACCAACAGAGAGCATTTTGGGAATAAAGATGACTCTGTAATGAAGATGATAGAACACTCTAAGTCACTAATACAAATGCTCTCAACTGTAACTATTCTTGAAAGCATCAATAGATGGTGAAAAGATCCACAGTAAGTGTGCTCGTTGGGAACAAGACTATATTGGATCAGAAGGGAATTGCAAAGATGAACGTGTTAGCCGTAATTTTCTTTTTCACCAAGACTAAACAAACGAATCATGCAATGAGACTCGTCTATATTAACAGCATCTTTATTAACTTTAGCTTGTAGAGGACAAAGGAGAAGAGAACAAACACGTCAACATGAGTATAACTGGATGTTCAAGGAATGTTCCACAGAGCATATTAAAGACAGCATTTTTTTCCAGCCGTACATAAACCTATATGTAATGCCACTGTGCTGGGATGGTGTGGCATGTTTAGTAAGTGAAAGATAGGCTTCTAGATGGACACAATGGAAAGCTGATTTCTGATTCATTGCTGTCTCATTATTTGGTCAGCTACAGTTTTTAAAATTATCAAATTAATGAAGTGTGTGTAATTTTGAATGGGGCAACATACCCTCAGATGCTGGCTCTGCTACTTTTGACTATAAACCCTCTGTGTTTAGTTGCCTCCTCTGTAAAAGACAATAACCATTTATATATGTGGGGCTCAAATGATCCATTTAGATAAGTATCTAAAGCTTGTGGGAAATGACAGGAAATAAAACACTGTCTTCTCTAGAGTATTTCCTACTCAAGACCTTTTATATAGTTGCTACATAAATATCACTAATTTTGAGTGCTTCTCAAAATAAAATTACGAGACTTAGATTTGATTTCATACAACTAAAACTTCTCTCATAATTATATCTGAAGTTACAAAGTATTGTCCTCTAATAAGAAAAGTGATTTGTCTCTGTGATAGGTAATACTGATTTTCTACTTGACAGGGCATAGAGTCACAGAGGAGGCAAGGCTCGGGGTGCATCTGTGAGGGACTATCTTCATTAGAAACTGAAGTGGTAAGGCCCATTGTAAACAGGGACACTCCATTATATAGGCTGTGTTTCGGGACTGCATAAATGGAGAAGTATAGCTGAGTACCAGTATCCATGCTCTTTGCTTCATGATTTAGATCCAAAGTGACAAATTGCCTCCTCCTCCTGAAGTTGTGTTTTCCCTGCCATGATGGACTCTAGGAACTATAATATAAAATATTTTTTATGTTCTTTGTGTCAAGTCTCAGTGAAAACACTAATATGATCAATGGTCATAAAGAGTGATTGTTTCCATAGGTAGAAGTTAGGCCTCTAACAACTCTTGGGAAATTTACATTCTAAAGATATGATGGATCTGAATTTGAACTGAAGGTGTTTCAAGTTGAAGTTACTTTTCACAGAAACAGAATTATGCTATTATTTTTGAAGATTGCTTTGAATATTCCTTAAACAATTCAACAAACTTGGTGGAATCACTATCTAGAACATGTTTCTGAAACTTCCTAAAACAGTCACCATCCAACATAATTGGGAAGAAAGAACAGTTTCCTGACATGGTACTCAGCTACACAAATAAGCCTATAAAAAAATGATGGGAAAATGAAGAACATCATAAGGTGTTTCAATTCACAATATATTGCAGAATTCAGCTTTAAACATTTTTGAGGTCTGTTAAAGGAAACAATGGGGGGTATGATGCCATTACATTGAAATCTCATAAATAAAAAAAAGAAAATTATAGAAAAATAATGGTGGGCCAAGAATAGAAGTTTGCTGGATATTATCAACATACAATAATATACATAGAAAATTATTACTGTATCCTATGAATATGTATAATTAAAATATACATGAATCTGAAAAAAATAACAAATTAATTCTTTTATCTCCAAAGCAATGGTTTGGCTAAAACAGGAAGACAGCTCAGTGGGTAAAGTGTGTGCTGTATAATCACAAGGGCCTGAGTTCTAATCCCCAGAAGCCGTGTAACCGCTGTGAGATGATATGTGCCTGCAACCCCAACGCTTGGAATCAGAGATAGGTGGATCACTAGAGTTTGCTAGGCAGCCAGTCTAGTTTAAATGGTGAGACCCAGGCTGAGCCAGAGAGATCCTGTCTTAAACATAAGATGTGGAGGTAAGACTTTGCTTTCTCTTCCCCTTTAAGTGCTGGGACTTTGTCTGCCTTGAACCAGAGCAGGGGTTTTCTATGCTGTCACAGTCTCCATGCGTTCATATGTGTATCAGTCTTGGTTTTGTTTTTCATTAATTTTGTTCTGTTTGGGGAGGGAATAAACGAACATTGTATTATCTGGTCCTGGAGATGGGGAGAATCTAAGAGGAAATGGGGAGGAGAAATATGATCAAAATATACCTGTGAAAAATTATGATTGAAAAAGATGCAGAGAAGTTGTGGAAGTTATACAACATCAGTGTCTGGCCCGCTTGTGTGAATACATAGGTGTGTGCATACACACACACACACACACACACACACACACACACACATCTATGACCATATGCTACTATCCTATCTCCCACATAGAAACGCTGTTGATAAACAGAAGTTAGCACAAAGCAAAATAGTAAAGTTTTTCTTTCATTTTTTTCTGGCAGGTAGAAAGGATCCTGATCAACAGAAGTAGTATGCTCATGTCAAGAAATATAGGGAGGCCTGATGAGACACCTAGCAGTTACAGATGCTTACTACTAAGCCTTATAACCCACATTTGACCCCACCTAGGTCTTGTATGTTGAAAGAAAGAACCGTATTGCAAAAGTTGCACTCAGACAACCATATATGCCCTAATATTTGTGAGTTGTAACACACACACACACACACACACACACACACACACACACACACAGACAGAGAAACACAGAGAGAGACAGAGACAGAGACAGAAGAAATAAATGTGATAAGAAAAGCTTACTGTAAAATAATATGCTGTGTGACACCAGCAGTGGCCTCAAGTTGACTATGTTGCCCTTGTCTCTTGATTGTGTCAAGAAGCTAGGTTGACTTCCATCATCTGGATTGTACAGGAAAACTCTATGATGCTACTCAGTGACAGAACCAATTGATAAATAATGACTCATTTATCCCCATCATTAAGCAACCAATGGCTATTTTTTTGTGTGTGACAAATGGCCTATAAATAACTGCTAAGAAAGGAAGGTCCACTGGTAATAGTGGAACAGCTATCTGGTGACCTCTTACACGTTCTCTTAAAAGTCAATTTCATTTTATTGTAGTGGAAATGAGCTGTTGTGAAAAGAACATCAAATTTTATAAGACTGATTATCTCTTCAATATGAACTATATCTGCCTCAAGTAAAAAATGATTTGTGGTAAAACAAAACAACAATATCATGTTGGATGACTCCTGTTTCAATTTCCAGAATGTAAACTCCATATCACCTACAAACTTAAAATAGAGAATTCATAGAAAGAATTACTTAGAATAAGAAAAGGTATATTATAAATACAAATCTGAAGAGGGATATTATGTATTTTTGAAACACAGAGAAAACATAGCAGGAAATTATGATTAAAAATGATATTTCCATCAGTGAGACGGCTCAGTGGTAAGAAAGCTGGCCACCATGCCTAAAAACCTGAGTTTGAACAAAGAACCATATGGTAGAAGGAGAGAACCAACACCAGCTAGCTGCCTTCAGACATCTGCATGCACACTGTGGCATGAATATGTACCTGTGTATACACGTTATAAATAGGGAAATAACTTATGATTTTCAAAGTATATTGCCTAGGGATCTATATGAGAATTTATTTTCAAGTGAAATCTGTTAAAACTTGTTGTCAATTATTTTTAAACTAGGATTCAATGGATTTGTCCAAGAATGTCTTTAAACCTTGGCTACACAGAAATTAAAAAAAAATTGGAAAAGTCAAGAAAATGAAACACTGTGTTTTTAATACCTTTTTCATTCTTTATGTTTTATTCATTTGTTGTCCTATAACAAATAGATGTTTTGGGTTAAATTTCAATTTTACTGCTCTGGATAAGTAAATGGGCAGGGATAACAAATAAATATACTAGCAGAAACTTTTACCTGGGTCTGTCTAGATTATATGCATCTTCTCAGATAATAGCATTTCTCAAATTGTATGTCTATATAATGTTTTTTTTTTTCATTTTTGCAAGGACGATGCACCTTATTATTCTGTGTTGATAGATGTGATGTTATGTAGCAATCTATTCACAGCAGGGCATGCAAATGTGGCACTTATTTTAATGAAGAGAAATGCTACTTGTACGTATCATTTATATCACAGCATACCTAGAGTTTACCTTGTATTTATACAGTAATACTTGTTCCAGCTTAAGGAAAATCAACATACTTTTCTATGCAGCTCATATTCTACCATTCTAATGATGAGCAGAGAATGAGGCAATTCTATAATGCTATAATAAGTTTTTTTTTTATTTCTTCATCATACAGTGGCAATAGTTGTTTTTTAATATGAAATGCAGTGATTACTGATGGGAAGCATGTGACTGCTGCTCCATACATTTGCAAAGAACAAACACAGTCTTTAAATCACCATGCCCCACTGATTCTTGATCTCAGAACAAAATTAAGAATGACTATAAACATATGCTGGTGTCTTGGCCTTCAATATCAGAGCTACATGAATGAACCACATCTGCTGATGTAGTCTTGTAAAGTTAATTTGCTTTCATTTCTTATCAAAATCTTTCCTGGTGTGTATGAGGAACTTCATTACCTGAAGACATCATCTTTTTTTTTTTTAATTATGAAAAATTTCATCTTCAATGACTTAGTAGTGGAAGTAGCTGAAGAGTATCATATCTTCAAATGAGTTTCAAATTCTTATTCAGGAAACTGAGGTACATGATGTGCACTTTGCTATGTTTCCAAATTCAAATGACATATTGTGTTCCATTTCTTCACTAAAAGTGTAATCAACACAAGGGCACTGAAATAAATTGAGACAAGAGGAAGATAAAACTAAGGGAAGAAAGCCAGTTCTACATGCACAGTGATCACGTAATTAGTTATTTTATTTATTTGGAGGTAGATTATATTTTATAGCCCAGGGCAGTCCAAATTCAAGATCTTCCTGCATCTGCCACATTAATGGCAAGATTACAGCATTTTACCATTATATCTACCACCTACAAATACTTTTAATCAAGTCTAAAACACAGCTTTAATATGGTACACAACAGTATTTTATATTTTGATTTTGAGTGGTTGCAACAAAGGTGTATTATAGTACTGTAAATAGTATCCAACAAAATGTATTAAAATACTTTAAACAGTATCCATGTAGATCTCTTCAGGTGCAAAATGGATTTGGATTTCTCTTACATTATCAGACACATTTATTATGGTATCAGTAGTTCACATAAAAGAATTTTCTATTCTATAAACTTGTCCATAAACATGACTATATTTTGACAAATGAAATAGTGAATTAAGCACACAGATCAGGTGAAATCTGAATATTCAGATAAACTAACAGGAAGAAGTATATTCTTGAAAATATACATATACCCAAAGATACTAGTTGGCTACATGGGAAAACAAATGGAGAAAGAAAGTAAAAAAAAAAAAAAAAAAAAAAAAAAAACAGAGAAAAGAGTAAAGTTTACTGCAAAGAGATGAATGTACATCTTCAACATGGAGAAATCTACTCTGCTTTAATTTTCCTGCTTCTGACCACCTAGCTGAGGGGTATCGAAAGTCACAGTGAGAAAGGAGCAGAATCCACAGAGAGCACACAATCAAAAGGGAAACAGTGAAGGGACAGAATGTAAGAGATAAAGCACAGGGAACAATTGCCTTTCATTTTATATTATATATGTATATATATACACACACACACATACACATATTTATATGTGGGTTTGGTCCTTTATTTGATGCAAAATAAAGTGCCATATTATATACATGTACCTATTCTCTTTTTTAAATCCTGCAAACATGTGCTGCCCTTTCCTTACTGTGACAGAAAACCAGTATTATTAGAGGAAGTGATCAGACATTACTGAATAATTAATTCCTTCCCTGCTGAACTTGGGGGAACTTCAAATATTTGCCCATATAATAATCAACCAGGTGCAAATCAACATATACTGAGATGGAAAGCTAAATACCCTTTTGATTCAAGAATCATATTCCAACCACTGTTTTCTAGTCATATGAAAATTAAATTTATATCTTATATTTTCTCACTTGGGCTTCTCTTTGTAATACAGACTTAGCTAGTCTACATATTGTGGCCTTGCTAAGGTACTCCTGAAATGTACGCCATGTTTAGAGCAGGTACCTCATGCTTCAGGCCAGGCCACCCTAACTGTATTGTGATAATGACATAATTATAACCTACTTCCTGCTCTCCAGACCTATGGAGTCACACCTGCTGGCTCTTTGAGGTTAGTGGGAGTGTAGTGAATTGTGAACGGGGGTGATGGTTGGCTTACATTTTTTTTTTGTGTGGGGGTAGATGAGACATTTATTCACCTACAGGAGGAACCAATGCAGTTGGTGGCTACTGCACCAACAGTAAATTCACAAATGATCAAAACTACAGACCTTTACAGTGTGCAATACATGTAATGATATGACAGTGTGCAACGCATGTGGGAATGGTAACTCCATGTCACAAATGCCACACATCACTCCTAAATTACTAGTTTTACTTCTTACAATATATAACAGATTACTAAAGAGACTAAAAGTAAGTCCCACCAATTTGTTTATTGACTTTATTTATATCTCCCTAAAGGTTCTTAGTCTCCTAATAAAGTTTTTAGATGTTAACATTTTGGAACAGCATATGTGCTGTAAAAACACAGGACAAACTGTCACATGACCAAACGAACTGGCCTCTGTAGGTGAGGGGTAAAATTGAGAGACCCTCTTTTCAACCTTTTGGGTAGTAACCCACATTCTGACCCTCTGCCAAGAGATGTGATTAGAGATGTGATTTAGAAGTATACATATGCTGTGTGTTTGGGACCCTCTGTGTGCTGTGGGATGTTCTGTAGTTAAATGTGTTGTTTTGATTGGTTAATAAATAAAACACTGATTGGCCAGTAGCCACGCAGGAAGTATAGGCGGGACAAGGAGAGAGGAGAATTCTGGGAAATGGAAGGCTGAGTCAGAGAGATGCTGCCAGCCGCAGCCATGAGAAGATGTTAAGATACCGGTAAGCTATGAACCACGTGGCAACTTATTGATTAATAGAAATGGGTTAATTTAAGATAGAAGAACTAGATAACAAGAAGTCTGCCATGGCCATACAGTTTGTAAGCAATATAAGACTCTGTGTGTTTACTTGGTTGGGTCTAAGCAGCTGCGGGATTGGCAGGTGAGAGAGATTTGTCCTGACCTGTGGGCCAGGCAGGACCAGGAAAACTCTAGCTACACCAGTGGAAAGCCTGTGTGGATGTGTAGCGTGTTCTGACTCTAACATGACTGTATATACTGCTTGGAGGAAAAATGTACTGAGATCAGGATGCCTGTTTGTGATTTCACATAATATATTTTTTTTTCTAAAAACATGGATTGCACAAGAAGGTATGAGTGCAAATACTGTAATGCAGGGTTTGTTATTGTCCTAGGTGTTTTTGATATTTACCTTTATAATTGAATGCTATAAAAATGTTTTGCTGTGTACACATAAAATACTGTTAATAAGTCTAACAATTCCCTTGACAGCCCGGGAAGAAAAGCATGGGGGATATATGAATTATATCAGAATGTGGCTTAAATTTTTTATACCATTGCCAACTCTCTCCCTTCCTCCAGTCACAGTGACTGGTCTCTGTATGTGGCTGCACTAAAAGTCTGTGCTGGTGGTTGATTAAACTGAGCAGAAGAGCTTCAGAAAATCCCAATGAACATGGACACAGATGAGGACTGAATTTGTCTCTGGAATTTGAGATTGCTTATTTTACAAACTAGCGCAATCAATCTAAAAAAATAAACACTTCTTATCACTGGATGGTGATAATAAGTTTCTTTAAGGTGCTTCCTGAGTATCAATAAAGTGAATTTTGTGGTTCACAGAAAGAAAAAAATAAAGCTCAGCAGATAGCATCAATCACATTTTTCTGACAGTATGAAAGTATTCTCACTACCATTTTAAGAATTCTTGTTGAAACATGAATAGAAGAATATCCATTGTAAGTGATATTTAATGTGTACCTGTATAAGTATGTATGTAGTGAAACAGAACTGATTATTGTCAAATCACGGCTCAGTTAAGTGAAAGAATATTAAGGGAAAGACGGTTTACAAAAATATTCTAACTTTCTCAATTTGATTTCATTCTCCAAATTTGGGACCCTTTTATTGTAAAAGGGAGCATAGATAAATAATATGAAATGGTCCATACGCATGCATGATCATGCATAAGCCTGTGAATTTATAATCATAATGATAGTATAGTGCATACAATAAATGAATGTTTGAATAGGAATAGAGAAGTAACTAACAAATTTATGGAGAACTTAGTGTTTGAAATGCACAAAAATGCTGAGAATTAAAATCCTAGATACCAGGAATATCAGAGTTAGCATGATGAATACAGTTTTAATTATATAGGGATAGAAACATGTATATGCAGTATTC
This sequence comes from Peromyscus eremicus, assembly GCF_949786415.1. Lineage (NCBI taxonomy): Eukaryota > Metazoa > Chordata > Mammalia > Rodentia > Cricetidae > Peromyscus > Peromyscus eremicus. Next base: position 58,267,963 of record NC_081417.1, read on the forward strand.
AAAATCAAGAGTTCAAATAAAATACAATGAGATGCTTATTTCATCACCACTGTTTTGTAGCCTATAAATTACTTTCTCTCTCTGTAGCTAAAATAAATGGTATTATTTTAAAAATATCCCTGTCCAGGCGCCTGAACTGAACTGGTTTGCCCCAATGATCAGATCAATGAATACCTAACTGTTATCACAGAAATTTTCTCCTATTACTAATGGAGGCAGATGCAGGATTCACAGCCAAACACCAGGCAGAGCTCAAGGAGTCCAGTAGGAGAGAGAAAGCAGGGATTCTATGAGCAAGTTTATCAGGATCGTGATGGGGAAACCTGCAGAGACAACCAAACCAAACTAGTGGGAATTCATAAAAGTTGGATCAATGGCTATGGAGCCTGCATGGGACCTGACTAGACCCTCTGCATGGTGAGACAATTGTGTAGCTTGATCTGCTTGGGGGGCCCCCTGGTGGTGGAATCAGAATCCACCCCTGGTGCGCGAGGGGGCTTTTTGGAGCCCACTGTCTATGATGGGACACCTTGTGCAGCCTTAAGGCAGGGGGGAAGGGCTTGGATTAGCCACTACTGGGTGTGCCTCCCCATGGGAGGCCTTCATTTCTTGGAGTTAGAGTGGGGGGTTGGTTGGGGGGAAGCGGGGGGGGGGGGTGGCGGGAGGAGGGAAGAGGGAGATCTTTGATTGGTGTGTAAAATGAATAAAAAATTTTCTTGATAAAAAATATCCCTGTCCAATATATACCTCTATAGCACATTGTCGAGTGAACAATCCTAGACTCGCCAATTGAAGTGATGAGAAATATGTTATGCAATATGTATATAGACATTCTGAACAATAAGTGTAGACCTTGAAGCTGAGTCTTAAGAGGATGAGAACAATTTCATGCTATTGGCTCCTGTAATTTTAATTTAAAGAAGTTTAATAATAAGAATTGGGTTTACATGTATGACATCTGCCTGGTACATATATTACCACATATTTTTTTTCTTATAAACAAGCTAGAAAAATAAAGTAACTTCTTAAAAATCTTATGTTGATATCAATATCTTCCATGTAAATTCCCTCACAAGGAATCCCAGTACATAAGAATTAATGCATCCTTAGGAAAACTGAGTTGCATCATGTTTAGAAGTGTTTTTGGTTCCATATGTATTTCCTTCCTTGTGTGATTATGCATCTGCATGTACACACATACACAGACACAAATACAAAATACAAAATGAAGAATTTTTTTCATATTTAAATTAAATAAATGAGGAGTTAAGGAGAGAACCCTGCAGTTAAAATGTTTGCCATATAAGCATGACATGAGTAGTGGAATAGATGGGTAGTTAGTGTTCTGACAATGAGCAGAATAATAATGATGAGATCCATGTTCAATGAGAAACCCTGTCTCAAAAAATAGAGAAGAAATAGGGATTGAGAGACATCTAGGTTGTTTCCAGGTTTTGGCTATTATGAATAATGCTGCTATGAACATAGTTGAGCAAGTGATCTTGTGGTATGATTGAGCATCTCTTGGGTATATGCCCAAGAGTGGTATGTTTAGGTCTTGGGGTAGATTGATTTCCAGTTTTCTGAGAAATCACCATACTGATTTCCAATTTGGCTGTACAAGTTTGCACTCCCACCAAAAGTGCTCCACATCCTCTCCAACATAAGCTGTCCTCACTGTTTTTTATCTTAGCCATTCTGACAGATGTAAGATGGTATCTCAGAGTCATTTTGATTTGCATTTACCTGATGACTAAGGATGTTGAGCAATTACTTAAATGTCTTTTGGCCAATTGATGCCCCTCAACTGAAGAAGGGATAAAGAAAATGTGGTACATATACACAATGGAGTATTACTCAGCTGTTAAAAAAATTACATCATGAAATCTGCAGGCCAATGGATGAAACTAGAAAATATCATCCTGAGTGAGGTAACCAAGACTCATAAGGACAAACATGGTATGTACTGACACATAAATGGTTACTAGATGTAAAGCAAAGGATAACCAAACTACAACCCACAGCTCCAGAGAAGCTAGAGACTTCATCTAGTAACTGATGGAAGCAGATGCAGAGATCCACAGTCAAGCACCAGCCCAAGCTCTGGGAGTCCAGTCGAAGAGAGGAAAGAGGGATTATATGAGCAAGGGGGATCAAGATTATGATGTGGAAATCTACAGAGACAGCTGAACCAAGCTTGTAGAAACTCACGAACTTTAGTCCAACAGCTATAGACCATGGGACCAGACTAGACCCTCCACATACGGGAGACAGTTGTATTGCTTGGTCTTTTTAAGGGGCCTCTGGCAGTGGGATCAGGATCTATCACTGGTACCTGAGCTGGCTTTTTGGAGCCCATTCCCTATGGTGGGATGCCTTGTTCAGCCTTGATGCAGGGAGAGGTTGGTCCTGCTACAGCTGAATGTACGAGGCTTTACTGACTCTCCATGGGAGCCCTTACCCTTTTGGAGGAGGGGATGGTGGGTGGTTTGGGGGGAAATGCTATGGAGGTATGGGAGGAGGGATGAGAGGAGTATCTGTGGTGGGTATGTAAAAATGAATAAAAAAATTTCTTAAATAATAATAAAAACAAATTGTCAAAAAAAATTCAATGGTGCCGGGCGGTGGTGGCGCACGCCTTTAATCCCAGCACTCGGGAGGCAGAGCCAGGTGGATCTCTGTGAGTTCGAGGCCAGCCTGGGCTACCAAGTGAGTTCCAGGAAAAGGCGCAAAGCTACACAGAGAAACCCTGTCTCGAAAAACCAAAAAAAAAAAAAAAAAAAAAAAAAAAAAAAAAAAAAAAAAAAAAAAAATTCAATGGTTAAATAAAAAACAAAACTGGGGAAGACATTCAACAACATCAACCACCAGTTTCTGTGGCTCCTACATTTTTCAGTGTAAGTGAACACAATTCCATGCACATGTACACATATGCATATAACACATATACATGCAAAGTAGAGAAAAAAAATTGCTTCATAGAACAAACTAGGCCATAGACTATTATTTATTAGATGGTATTTTATAGAAAATGGTCAATAAAAATGTTATAAATTGTATAAACTATAAAGAGGAAAGACTAAATGTCTTTCCTTATGAAATCCCAGGTTGCCTTGTTTCTTTGGATCACCTTGAATAACAAGTGAGGCAAGTAGTCATTATCCAGGTTATGTGAAGAGATAATGGTTTTAGTCAGAATCAAAGAAGATCATCTCAGGGTAGATACCTGAAATTCTTTCCACAAAAAAAATACAGTGCTTCTGAGTATTTGTGCACATGAATGCATGCTAAGCTTGGCACCAATAATCCATGAACCTAAGAAGAGAATATATTGAATATGTGGAAAGGAATGTGTATTGGCTGGTTTCACTCACCAAAGTCCCAATCACTTGCATTTTCCAGAGCATAGTGGCCTCTGTCTCTCCTCCAAGGAGGCAGACTCCTTTCTTAAGAGTTTATAAAAGTTCTGAGTGATCACTAAGGTACACACACATCCTGACCGATCTGTCTCAAAGGTACAATCTCTATTCTCCTTATCCAGTCCTCCCCCTCCTTCTCTCCCTTTTGTATGGAAGCAGAAGGGAAGCAGGATCTCGCCACTCACAGTAATTTATAGGTCTCTAAGGACTATAGCAGATGATGGAAGGGTTCTTTAAGAACAAAGATTTCAAGTAACATTCCCTCCTCTTCATCATATGATATAAAAATATATGCTATAAATGATAAGAATTGGGAACAAATTGCTAGAGAAAAAAATTACTTTGGTTGTGTACACCATTCAAAATGTCCTTTTATAGTACACAGTAATGACATTCATGTATCACTTTCTCATACTGTTAATATGGCAACATGAAATCAATACAATACACAATATTGCATCTATATGTCTGTTCACTTCTCATTGGATTATACTATTTAGAAACAGACTTTGACATAATGAACATAAATAGAATATAATTTGAATTTTTAAGAGATTCTTATCTTACAGGAAATTTATTATTTTGATCAATACAGATCAGTGATAGGGAAGCCTGTCTTGAGTTACCACTTGACTCTACAAACATAAAAGAGAAAATGTATTTTCTTTATATATAAAAGCAATATATAAATATATGAAAGAAATACCTTTTAACCCTTAGCACTGAACAGTGAGAAGGGCTCAAAAATGTGCTAACATTGTCTAGTCGTCTCTCTCTCTCCTCCTATGTGCTTCACATGACATATCCCAAACAGATGAGAACAGGCAGTGTAGAAGAACCCAGAGCAGATAAGCATAGTGTTATTTTTGAGCAAAGGCAATATCATAGATTTATCACAATAATATTGTGGGCTCTATGTGTGGCAATGATATTTTGTCAAAGCTACCAAGTAAGTAGGTTAGTTACCAGTGTGAGGGAATCATAACATTTATATCATGAACCACTTAATATTATGATACCTAGAACCTGCACTTAAGTAAAGAAAACAACAAAAACACTCCAATTTAGGGAAATTGACTAAACATTTTTTTTTAATTTTAGAGAGAGTGAGAGAGATTTACATAATCAAGTCAAGATACTGTATAATTTATTATCAAAGTATCTGTATCTATAAAAAATAGTCACAACCTCTGAGGACGCGGAAAGCTCCAGCATGGTGCCTGCTGCTATGAGCACTCAGCAGGTTTGCTCCTCAAACTTGAGCTTATATTTGAAAATACTTGCAGCAATTTAAAACGCGGATTCCCAAGCCACCCAGAATTTCTGAATCAGTCAGTGGAGAATTCATATCTCCATTTACTAATAAGTTTCCATCTGACAAGATCTGCAGAGACGTGACTCTGCCTGGAGAATTATTGTCTATGTCATTCAAAAGCCCTAGAGATTAGTGGATTGACACTGAAAAATTAATTTTTGGTTGGTCTTTTATAATAAATCACTTCAGTGCTAGCTAAAACTACTAGACAGTTAAATACAAACATAAAGGTTGTGGCATTCTTACTGTAAGTATATGTAAAGAATGATCAACATGTAATTGCTTGGATCAAGTGTTAATTAAGGCTAACATTATATACATGGTACACAACTAGGTTTACTAAGACGAATATTACCTTCCACACTCTAGTGTATAGTAGTAAACAGGAACTGGAAGAGAAAAGGAGGTAAGAATGGCCCGGTTAACTCATAATTGCATTAAATTTTTTCTACTCCATTTAATTTCTCAAGATGTCCTATTAACTGACAGGACCCCATAGCTTTTTGTTTGTTTGTTTTTTGGGGGTCTGGACTTCTATTTTAAATATGTGCAAGCTCTGTGTATATCTTATTCTTTGCCTTGCTGGGATAATTATTTCCTCTGTCTCTAAATAAAACAGATCAATACCATATAAAACAACAAACGCTAATTAAGGTCCACTGTTCTTCCCAATGAATTTCAGAATTTTGGAAGACATGGTAGGGTTATGTGTTACTGTTCAGCTAATCCCTGTCAAACTTGATACATTCCAGATCATCGCTGGTTACCTTGTGGAGTTAATGGAAGAGGAAGAGGGTAATGACATCCTCCGAAATAAAATAACAAAGATCAAATGTGTAACACGGCTACTCTAAACTTGCCTCAGATATCATCTATGGAGAACTTTGCATTTTGTGTCTCCACCTGTCTGTGCAATATGTTGAAGAGCCTGTTGTCCCTTGGCTCTCATTTCTTTGTTTCCTTAAATTCTCAGATTCTCTCTTCATCCACTTATGGACAAGACTCCAAAGAATAGAGAAAAGTTGCATTTCTTTGCACTGAAATTGCTTACAGGACCCAGCTCTGAAGCCATTGTTAAAGACCATTGTTTCTTCCAGTAAACAAAAGAGACAACTAAACCAGCCCTATTATCTTGGATGTGAAAAGAAGCAGTGATTAACCTTTTCTTCTTGTGTTTTTATGATAGCTTTTCCTTTATATTAAGTCATACACTTGAGTGAAGCAGTATAAAGCATGCTCATTAACTTTTCAAATGACACAAAGTCGGTAAGGTCAATTCATAAAAAATATGATTGAACCAAGGTGAAAGTTTATTTTCCTGGGCTGAAACTGTGCTATAACAATGAGCAAAACATAGAGAAAAAAGGGAAAATCAGGAAAACGTGAAGCACATTTTCTGTGATGAGATGGATAGCAGTCTATGCACTACACTTTCTACTTCTCTCTTCATCTATGGGCAATGTGTATTCAGCTAGATAATATTTTCCCTGTTCTCCTTACAAAAAGAGTAATCAATGTGATCAGTGAGAAATGAATTGTAATCACTAGATAAAATTTCTAGGAAGGACATGTTTCCTATCTGCCTTCTTTCTTAGGTTTGTTTGTTTGGTTGGTTGGTTGGTTCGTTTTTTTGTTTGTTTATTTGTTTGTTTGAGACAGGGTTTCTCTGTGTAGCTTTGCACCTTTCCTGGAACTCACTCTGTAGACCAGGCTGGCCTTGAAATTACAGAGATCGGCCTGCCTCTGCCTCCCGAGTGCTGGGATTAAAGGCATGCGCCACCACTGCCTGGCATCTTAGGTTTGTTTTGCTGTGATAAAACGCCATGACTAAAAGCAACCTAGGGAGGAAAGGGTTTGTTTCACTTTAAAACTCATACATTTCTTCAGGGAAGGAACTGAAACAGAGGTCATGGAGAAATTCTGCTTATTAGCTTGTTCTGCATAGCTTGACAGCAAGGTATCTTGTCCAGCCCAGAACCACTAGCCTAGTGCTGGCATCACACACAACAGGCACAACACACAATGGGTGCTAGCCACAACAGGCATCACTCACAACGGGCTGAGCTCTTCCAAATCAATCACTAATTAAGAAAAAAAAAAAGTCTCCTAGTCTTGTTCATAGGTCAACATTTTTTTTGTGATATTTGAAAAGGTGCTATTTAATAGTGATTTACGTACTAAAGCTAACACTTATTTATATGAGATAATATTATTATGTTTTCCATAATGGATTATTCCATTACATGCATTGTTTCCTTTTAGTGGATGCAGATGTTTAATAAGTATTTGGTGAATCTTTACAAGACATATTCTTATAATCACATCTTGTTCATATGATCTCTAAGATAATGAGATTATTCGATCACACTTGAGGGTTTGACCATGAATCTGTATAATAATGATGACGCTCATTATGCGAAATCTCTTACCATTTACTATATATTCTGGTTCAGTTAATAAGCACATATGCCAATCCCAAGGACCATCATTATAGTCTCTTTTTTTTTTTACAGACATCATTTCCAAGGACCAAGGCTCACGTAAATATGTTGCCTTTCAAATCATTAAAAGAACATGTATCATTAGTTAGTAGCAAGTGGGCAATTTCTTGTAAGAAAATTGTTAAGGACAATCATATAGAAAATGTGTATGTATGAGGACATACACATGTAAATATGTACAAGGGTAAATACATCCATATATCTGGATATTGTTTTGAAGGCTAAACTAAAGCTGTTATAAAATAGAAAACTTGGGCCAACACACTTGGAAACATATTTCAATTTATATCAACCAACAATCCACCTTTTGTTTGCCCTGCCTCTACATACCATCTCCATTTCCTCATTTCCATGTTTAGATAAGCCAAAAATAAATGAAAAACTACAATGTAAACAATAGCATAAAATAAAGACAATCAAAATTTAAAAATAATGACATGAGCTGGTTTTAACATTCAAAGAAATCCACTATGAGACCAAGTTGAGAAGAAAATAGACACACAAGGTCTTTGTGTAGAATAACCCTCAGTTGGTACACTGTGAGCTAATATGTTCAACTACAAAGGCTCCAGAGCCAATCCGTACTTAACAAATACTTCAATAAAGAGATTTTTGCCTCTACTTCCCTTAGGTTTCCCTCAAGTATTCAGAGGATACTTATCTTCCTACAATTCAAAGTATCTGAGACACAGTAGATGGCCGGATGTGCAACTGCACTTGCAGAACTATTTCCCATTACCAATGAGGTGAGGCTGATGTGCCTAATGAGTTTACACTCACTTAACCCATCAAACAGTTACATTTGAAAGCTCAACCATGAATCTGTATGATAATGATGACACTCATCATGGGCCACATCTCTTACCACTTAATATATATTCTGGCTCAATCAGTAAACCCATAGATCAATCCCATTGTCCAGCATTATAACCTCTCCTTATGTTGACATCATTTCCAAGAAATAAAATATATAATAAGTCATGGCATCTTCTGTGAGTCATTGTGAATGAGTACTGTTGATTTATGAAAAAGCCCTGGGTCAGTGGTACACGAGGCTCTGTGGTCAGTCTTAAAAGAGCCAGGCCTGTGAATCATTTGTTCAAATCAAACAGACTCAGAAATCATTTCACACAAAGCTGAAAAGGCATGAAAATTCTTTTATTTAGTAGTATATTGCAAATAACTATAGGATGTATAAGAATTAAAGCTACTTTTAAATATATTATAGTTAAATGTTTTCTTTATAAAGATGTCATAAAATTACTATAATCAATTCTCAAAATCATCCTATAAAGGAAAAAAAAAACAAAACACAACATTGCTCTGCCAAACAAACATAACCTCTACTAACACAGCTTGTTATATCATTTTCTTTTGCTAAACATATGTTTTGTATAAGTGATATCAACATACAGTTTTATCTAGCTTTTCTAACTTTATTTAAGTCAGCATGTATCTCTGTATTTTATGAAGTTAACAAATATATTAAATTTACTGAGGTCACTTATTGACTGAATCTTTATTTTCATCCTTTATTGCCATAATTTTCTATTTTAAGAATAACTGTGACTACCTCTGATGGTTGGAATATATTTTTGTGAAGTATCAGATAGAATGTGCTATCAATTAGAATGAGATTTCATAATATGTTTGTACATTTACAGAGTTTTAGCATAACGTATAGTAGGTTTCTAAGTTCAGAAGTTCCAATTTCTTATGAATATATCTTAATTTCCCCTTTAAATAAATATTTTCTCACATGCTTTTCCAAAAAAAATCCATGTCTTATTCCCTGGAACTTAATTTTTATTAGTAAAGAAACAGTCAAATATATATGGGTCAATATAATTATGTAGTTGAAATATAACACCACCTGTCCTAGCTTATGTTTAGCTTTACAGAAATGTATATATCTGCAAAATTTTCTTTAAAATATTCCTAACTAAAGATTGCTTTCAGTGTACTAATGAATTAGGGAAGATATTTGGCCAATAGAAATTAAATCTTAGTGAACTTTTAAGATATATGACCTAGTAGACTATCATACCTACATACACACTTACACACACACAAGTAGTTCTTGAATATTTTATATGCATATATTTATCCAAGATCAGGAAATCCTTACTTGAAATACCTAGTCACCTACTAAATAGTTAACAGTATTGTGCTGTTTTATCTAACATATTCATATCTGTAATATATAGATAAAACACCGTAAAAGATGTTCATGTAGATTATAAGTGAATAATATATGAAAAAAATGTAAGACAACAAAATAATATATATACCTTTACTGTATTCATTGGAAATATATTTAGCAAAGATAGAAAATGGAATCATAATATATTATCAAAATCTATTTACTCAAAATATATGCCATTGAAAATTAAGGTATCTCAAGTAGTTTCATATAGAAATATTTTAGATATAAACTGGAAAAATTGACACAGAAACACATTGCCTTATCCATTTTTGACTTCACCTAAAAACATGTGAGCATCATTGGTGAGTCCTTCCATCCATCTTTCTGATGCTACATCCTCTGTATCACATTACATTATCACCTCAAAGACTCAGTTTCATAGGCCCAGTTCAAGCCAAGGAACCTCTTACGTTAAAAAACTTAATTTTTTTACTTGTGTGTTTGTGTGTGTGTGTGTGTGTGTGTGTGTGTGTGTGTGTGTGTGTGTTTGGTCATGTATATATGAGAACAGATAATTGCAGAGGTGAAGTGTGGTGATATTTTATCTGTGTTCCTCAACAAAATTTATCTGAAGATCAGAAGAAAAAGATAGCTACTATATTAAGCATGGAAATCAGGCAATGGTAGCACATGCCTTTAATCCTATCACTCAGGAGGCAGGGATCTGTCTGGATCTCTGTCAGTTCAAGGCCACACTGGGAACAGAGCCAGGTGTGGTGGCACATGCCTTAAATTCTAATCCTAGTTAACCATGGATATCTGGAGGTCTGTACAGACAGACAGGAAGTGACAGTGCTGGGCAGGAAGAGGAAGTGATGTAGCTAGACAAGAGAGAAAATGATATGGCAGAACAGAAAGGCATATAGGCATGGATATACAGGAAGTAGGTCTCTTTGGAGACTGAGGTGTTGGTGAATTGAGGTCAGCTTGTGGCTTTTACTATTCCTATGATCTCTCAGGTTTTCACCCTTATGTCTGGCTCTGGGTTTTTATTTAATAAGGCCATTTAGCTATTCATCTACAGTCAAGGAGGTCAGAAGAGGGCATAAGAATCCCAGGAGCTGGAGTTAGAGGTGATTGTGAGCAGCCTGACATAGGTTCTGGTTACAATCCAACTTGGGTTCTCTGAGAAAGAAGTGCACACTTTAAAGAGCTGAGCCATCCCTGGAACCCTACTTAAACTTCTTGACAAAAGGAAAAAAGGTGCTATTTTTCTGCCATTCAGAATAGTGAGACAATTATACTACTATCTTGAAATCATGGGGAAGAGACTGGAACAGCAAGTAGAGGAAAATATGAGCCAACAGAGAAAGGACAATGAGACTGAGGATCTAACCCTACAGTTTCAAAATCATCTGGATTCTAGCTGGTGTGATATGCTTTCCATTTGCTCCTTTGCAGCCACTAGCCTGTCTTCCCTTCCTGCCCAACATGTCTACTGTGGTGCGGCATGGTGTTTGGACCTGTACCAAAGTGCTTTCTTACATCTGGGTTTATATTAGTTTCAACCCACTAGAAAACAACTGAAGGTATGAGAGAAAGAAGAGCAAAGATGAGAACTTCATCACAGAGATTTTGTCCTTGAAGTGTTCAAATCAACTATCTCCTATATGTGGCTTTCTCTACAGTCAGTCCCCATCCCTCTGAAATTGCTCTTGCCCTTTCTTAGGCTCTTGGCTTAGTAAGATCTCTTCTTCTCGTACAGGTCATGGACCGCTGCATTATTTCTTGTTATTTCTCTATATCCTTCCCAGAGGTATCCACTTATATCCCTGTTAATAACTGTTTCTCATTTACCTAGTATAAACACCTTTTTCCTGCTTTGACTCCTACTGACAAACCTGTCACAGATTTCAATTACTGAAAAAGTAAGAACATCTTTGATTAAATTTTGTTAAATGTACTTTTTGTCACTCATAACTGAAAGAATACTAATCAATAAAGCAAAGTTTCTATGTTCACTGGTAAATCTGGAAAAGTCTAGATTATGTACAAAGGATTGAAGTTCTTTTATGAAGGAGACAAAATGGCACACAGCTTTTACAATGACAAGAAGCAATAACTTCTTCAAGAAAGTAAAAGATATATTTTTGTCAAAAGATGCTCACTCTTAAAGAATAGGAGTGGTCAGCCACAGGCAATAAAGTTGTTGAATAACCTTATAGTGTGTTACAGCTAAATTGAAATCATCTGTTTCTTATTTCTAGGTAAGTCTGGGGTTAAAATAGTAAGCAGGATCAGAAATGAATGGATATGTGAATGGATGGGTAAGAGAACATTTATTGGTATATGACCTAACGTCTATAAAATGTACATGCTTCCTAACCTGTGTCATTAGTTTTTGATAAAAGGAAAGCAAAAGCTTCCGGTGTCTGAATTTTATATTTATTGATAGCTGGCAAAAATATCTAGGTGTGTGGGCATTGCAGATGTGACTGAGCTTGGATCTTGAAATGAGAATATTTTGTCCTAACCAAGTGGACCTTAAATGCAATTAGGAATCTCTTTATAAAAAGAAGGGAAAGGGAGATTCCATTTGCTGAGTGAGGTAGTAGAATAAGGAGTGCAGCACAAAAGTAGGCAGCTGGGTTGACTGTCAAAGGCAGAATGAGCCAGGGACCCAGGAATGCAGTGATGTAATACTACAAAGTGAGAAAGGAAGAGACTTATTCTTCCCACAAAGTCCCTTGAAAGTCATCAGCCCTGGTGACATTTTGCTTTCAGCTCAAGGGGCCCTGATTATTGGTTTTAGACTTCCAGAAGTCTCAGACAATAGTTACATGCTGCTTTAAGACAAACGACTTGTGATAGTTTATTACATCAACCATAGAAAACTAATTCAGAAAAAGGGACTGGCAGCCACTTTTAAACCTCATATGTTAAATGTTTTAATCACCATAGTCACATTCTCTAAAAAATAGTCACTAATGGGGACCTGGAACCTTTCCATATGGATAGCAATGACATAAAAATTCATGTATTAAAGACTAGCTTTCTGTTGACTCCTGACTGGGCACCAGCCATTCTTCATCCTGTAGGGTAGACAACAACAATAACATTCCCCTTTCTAGCTTTGCACAGTCCCCAGAAAAGGTCCCCAAGATATGACCCTAAACAAATGCTCAATCAGCTCACACACTTTCTAGATCCTTTTTAGAACTCACAAGTGGCTTTTATAGGCAGGTTGTGTTGGCTGGTGTGTTTTGGGTGCCATAATACTTTCTTGATAACTAATCTGGATTTTCTCACAGAACACATTTTTGCTCAGGGGCTGTGAAAAAATAAGAGGAAAAAAATCTTTTAGCCCCTATGGACCACTAAAAGCTGATTAGCCAAAAATACTTTGCATGGATCTAAAAAAGAGAGACATCTGTTGGGAACTTGGTTTGGCATGTTATGAGAGTGAATCCTGGATGGGAAAGAGAAATGAAATGCTTGGCAGACAGCAGAACAAGACAAGACACTTGGGACAACTGAATGTGAATTGCATAAGAAAGAGGCTTCTCATTCAGGAACTATGGACTTACAATTGCTAGTGAGAACAGGAATAGAAGGGAAAAACTGGTCCAGTTAAAGCACAACTGGAAAATATCTGTGCAGAGTCAAAGACACCTCAGAGATAATCTCTAAAATGGGGCAACGATTAGCTAGTAAGTGACTAAATACTATTTTAAAATAATGAAGAATAAGAAAAACTTTTCTTTGGCAAGGAAAAACAAGTGAGTTCTAGATAGTTAATAAAAAGAGTAGACTATCTGGTGACATGGGTCACTGAGGCAGGAGGATTGCCAATAATTTCAGTTTTAGGCTAGCCTCGGCTACACAGTGAGTTTCCAGGTCAAAATGAGTTACAAGGGGAGGCATTCTCATAAAAACGGAGAGGAGGTGAGGACAAAAGGGAGGGAAAGAAGAAAAAGAGGAAGGAGAGCGAGACAGAGATGGGGGAAGAGGGAAGGCAAGAGAGAAATAGACACAAAGGGGAGCAGATACAAAAAGTCACAGATACAAATAATCAGGCTTAGCCAAGAAAATTTGCTTTCAAAGAAGTACATAATATTCAGATTGTTTGTTTCCAATGTGGAATAAATTGGCTCAGGTCACCCTGCACCCTGAATACAACTTAAGCCACAGCAAATCCTTTTATGAACTGACACTGTCCACCTGGGGGCCACTCTTGCCCCTTCTAACTGCCCCATCATTCATCAACTTTACCTCACAGTCTTTGCACAAGCTACGTTCTCTGTTGAGATGAATGTTCCATCAGAGAATGAAAAACAAATGGTTTATTCTGCAGTTTGATTTGTAATTCTAACTGAGTAACCTGTGCTTGGAAAACGAATGGCTATTCAAACAAGGGAAGATATGCTTTCTTTCATCAAGATTGTATTTAAAAACTCATATGGCTGGGCGGTGGTGGCGCACGCCTTTAATCCCAGCACTCGGGAGGCAGAGTCAGGCGGATCTCTGTGAGTTCGAGGCCAGCCTGGGCTACCAAGTGAGTTCCAGGACAGGCGCAAAGCTACACAGAGAAACCCTGTCTCGAAAAACCAAAAAAAAAAAACCAAAACAAAACAAAAAAAAACTCATATGGCTTAAATTTATAAAAATGTTTTTAGGTATCCAAAATATTGGAGGGAAAATATCTAATAAGTAATTAAACTTTTAGGTGCTACCATGGTTGTACATTAATATCATATTTTAAATTGTTTACATCACTTATGAATTAGCAGAGATATATAACCTAATAATTTTTGTGGTGTGTGTGTGTATGTGTGTTTAGAAATTTAATTGTGCATCTATTAGCACTTTCATCCTTCTGGATATTATTCTTTGGGACTACCTTATTTCATCCCTTTAATTTCAATCTAATTATGTCATTGTATTTCAAATTTTTCACACAATACATTTTAAATGTTCTAGCCAGAAAAAATATATATAAGATGATGTATTTGTTACTAGCTTATTTTAATTACCCATAAATCTATTAAAATATTGCAATATATCTAGAAATATACACAATATAATTTAAAAGGTAAAATAAACTAACCAAAGAGGTTCTGTTTTTGTTTTGGGCCCTAATAGGGAATCTCTAAGTGCTTTGAATGTTGTTTCTCATAAAAATTACCTTTGTGTCTCTCTAGATTTGAGGCCAAGAAAAAGCTTAATAATATGATTTATCATGGACACATAATATCAGCTTGATCTGCAGAGAGGTAAATACTAATGGTCAGCAAATTCCACAGTCAACCAGGTCTATGTAACCAAATCCCACCAAAAACTCTGATCAACAGAGTCTTGGCAAGCATCTTTTGGTTAAAAATCCTCCATGTGGACTGTGTGATAAAGTAGTGGATGGGGCTGCACTGGGAAAGGCCACCAGAACCTTTAGTCTTAGAACCCTTATATACTTAGCCCCTTATGTCACTTCTCTTGAATGATTTTAATCCTTATCTATTTGCTGTACTAAATTATTAACTCTATTAAAGTTTTTGAGATTTCTCTAGGTTTTTACAGCAATGGCAGAATGGAGAAACCCTGAAATTTATAACCATGATTATTTTAAAGTTAGCAGTAGATGGCAAAAATATGAGTTTTATGTACTGGAAGCTTTGGTGGCTTGCTCCTTCAAGCATAGCTCCAAACCACAACAGCAATTATTTCCATACTGTGTTTATACCAAACAGAGACCTTGAACAAAGAGCTGTGTAAAGTAGTCTTACCTTGAAGCAGGAAACATAAAAAGACCTTGAAAATATGGCATTCTCTGCAGGAGCTAGCCTTCAACCTGGTTAGCCTTAAGTGAAACTATTTGGTTCATGGATTAAAATGACTTCACTGGAGTTTCACTTCATGGACACTAAACCAGGACAATTATGAATACAGGCTGTAGAACAATGTCTACAGTAAGAGAACAATCCTTAGCTATGGGTGATGAAAAGCGATTTCCCCTTAAAACAGTTTGGAATAAATGTAATCTAATTGGAAAACTGTGGAATTCTCTACCCTTGCCACAGGGATAAGGATATTTGTTCTTTATCTAGTGCTTGCCTAAGTATTAGAACACCAGAATACAGGCTTGCTTTTCTAGTGTAGCAGACATCTACTTGCATGGTATGCAAAAAAATTACTAACCTAACTGATGATGTAGTCTTCTATTACATGACCTATTAACAAATTGTTATGGACAATTTAGTCTACCTGCTGCAAATTCAGCCATATTTTACCATTTACCGGAACTGTATTGTCGTCGTATAGTAATGCAAGCAACAGGGCACTCCTATCATTTGTAGCTGGTGCTCTTCTACATGGGCCTGCTCCGACTGTCACCCACACTGAGAAGTCTTCCCATACAGTCTATTGAAGCTACACCACCCTCTGCCACCCCAGATATTCATTCTCTAGCAACTCTTACCTTTTTTTGGAAGCACATATCACAGTTTACTGTCTATCCCCAATTTTGTCAATTTGTATTAACCTATCTTTCAAAGTGGATTCAATTTATTAAAGGAACAATTTATATTCTGATCTCACCTTATAAGGGATGACAATAACGATTACTGTCTGACATTGGCTATGAAAGATAAAGGGATACATTTTTTTAAATTTTATAATTTAATTTAATTTTACATATCATCCACAGATTCCCCTGTTCTCCCTCTCCCTACCCCACCCCACCCCCTTCCCTCCTCCCAATCCACTCCCCATTCCCATCTCCTCCAGGGCAACATTTTTTAAATTAAAAAAGTGAAAGTTTTACAAACTTGTTAACATCATTCTATCAATAGGTAAAGGTGTTCTATCTGCCATTAAAAATAAATAGACATTTAATTTTTTTCCTCAGGGTTTTCTAGTTTTACGAGTATACCATGAATACAAAACAGATAAAAGAATAAGACCAAAGATTCTGTCGATTCATTCTGTCAATTCTCATGAAACAGGCTGAGAAAATAGAGCAAAGTGACCCCACTAATCCATACAATATCTGCTTCTTAGGTAAAGAACCAATCGGAAAACAAGAAAGGAGTTGGCTTTAGAGACAGCTGTTCGGGTCCTGGAGATATTTCTGCTCTCTCAATTTGATTTCTGAACTAAAATATAAAAAAAAAAGAAGCCATGGCCACTTAAGTACGCTGTAAAGATTATGTAAATAAGTGGAGGGAGGAAGACACTAACTAGTTGGTGTACACTAGTTTACGTACTTGATTAATAATAATAATACTTCTCTTCATTCTTATCTCATCTGTTGAATGGTGATGAGCCAAAACTTGTTGCACATTTTCTCTATGATAAACACTTCTATTGGCACTTTGTGTGGGTTCACTTCCACGTAATAGCCCAGAGAAGACAGTATCCTTCATCATCCACATTTCACACATGAGGAAGTGAACACACATTGAATCCTAGTTATCTGCCTAAGGCTGAGGAGCTCCTAAGAGAGAGCTGGGATCTGGTTAAGGTCCCAGGCCATGTATATGCTTTTGACCAATATACTCTGTTTTCTTCCTGAGAAATAAATTAGCAAGTATGTGTGAAAAATGACTATGTGTAATTATTCAATGTCTTTACTTAGCCTTTGTTATATTTATAAGTAATAAATATTCACTGATGAATTTGTAATTTCTGAATTGCTAAGGCATAAACCTACACTCAAACTAAATTTCTACTGAACTATTTTTTTTTTTTTTTGTTTTTAGAGACAGAGTTTCTCTGTGTAGCTTTGTGCCTTTCCTGGAACTCACTTGGTAGCCCAGGCTGGCCTCGAACTCACAGAGATCTGCCTGGCTCTGCCTCCCGAGTGCTGGGATTAAAGGCGTGCGCCCCCACTGCCCGGCTTCTACTGAACTTTTAAAAGTATTCCATTGCCTTAAAAAATTCCTGGTTATTTATTTATTTATTTGAGTGCTTGGGATCAAATCCAGGCCTTAAGCATGCTAGATGACTATTTATTGTGAACTATAGTTGTGGTGGTATTCCCCAAAATATTGTGTACCTTAATAAACTTATCTGGGGTCAGAGAACAGAAAAGCCACAAGATACTTAGGCTAGAAAATGTTAGCACACGCCTTTAATCCTAACATTCCAGAGACAGAAATCCCTCTGGATCTCTGTGAGTTCAAGGCCTCATTGGAAACAGCCAGGCATGGTGACTCATGCGTTTAATCCCAGAAAGCAGCCTTTAATCCCAGGGAGTGGTAGTAGAAAGCAGAAAGGTTTATAAGGCGTGAGGACCAGAAACTAGCAGCATTTGGCTGGTTAAGCATTTTGGCTGGTTAAGCATTCAGGCTTCGAGCAGCAGTTCAGCTGAGAGCCATTGGGATGAGGACACAGAAGCTTCCAGTCTGAGGAAACAGGACCAGCTGAGAGGAACTGGCAAGGTGGGATAGCTGTGGCTCGTTCTGGTACTCTGACCTTCCAGCATTTACCCCAATAACTGGCCTCTGGGTTTGATTTATTAATAAGAACTTTTAAGATTCATGCTACATATAGCCCTACTCCTGAAGTCTCCTTACATCAAATCTCCTACATTTGTCTAACTCATAGAAGGTAAGACCATAAGTTCACACACACATACTTCATACTTATCCATATATGTATGTAAAAGACACAATTTCATGGAATAAACTCTATTTTGACTATTTCTGACCATTTACAATTGTTATTAACATACTACCATCTCAGTTTTCCTATATCTAAATACCTAGCATAGTTTTCTAACACAGTTAAATTATTATTGTTAATACTAAAAGGAACTCCGATATTTAACTTTCCTATCAGACACATTACTTTTATAGCTGAGGAGACTATTCAGCAAATAAAATACTGTGCACACATGAGGCCCCGAGTTAGGGTCCTCATCACAAATGGGAAGAGTCTGACTGAAGTGGTGCACAGATACATATCTATCATCCCAGTCCAGGGAAGCAGTGTCAGGAAGATCTGCTTAGCTGGTGACTGAAGAGGACACTTGATGTTGACTTCTGGTACCCACAAACATGTGTGCGTGCAGACACACACACACACACACACACACACACATAAAGGAAGTGCTATTCTAAATGACCAAACAGCCTTAAGAAAGTTCAAGCCCAAAGAAATATATGTATTTCAGGAGATCATATTATATATGCAGCAATAAAATTTAAGTTTAATTTGCTAAGTATTTAGGATAATTTTGTTAGTAAGAAATGGAATAAGGTGTGGAGACTTTGTTTATAAATATTACCAAAGGAATGCTGATAAGGTTAAAATTATATTGTAATTTTACAACAGAATGATATAAGCATGTTCAAGAATTACAGATGCGTTTATGCTACTGAACTTTTTTTTCTTCTCGAGACATGGTTTCTCTGTGTAGTTTTGGTGTCTGTTCTGGATCTTGCTCTGTAGACCAGGCTGGCCTTGAACTCCTAGAGATCTGCCTGGCTCTGCCTCCCGAGTGCTGGGTTTAAAGGCATGAGCCACCACCCCCAGTGCTACTGAACTTTTAGAGTCAAATAATGTATATAGTAACTAAACACATCATGAAACACTCATCATTAGTTACAGAAAGCCCAGAATGTAGAGTTTGTGTTGCATTTCTACACATGCTAAATATTATTGTTTCTCCCTTAGAAATGTTGTAAATAATTGTTTTCATTGAATTTGTGAGAAGTAGCAGGCTTTCTCACAGAGCCAGCTCCCAAATCATAACACTGATACTTCTTATTAGTTACGAATGCTCAGTCATCATTTAGGCTTTTCCCACAAGCTCTTATAACTTATTTTAACCTGTTTGTCTTCATCTATGTTTTGCCTCCGGCCTTTTTTACTTTTTTCCTTTGTATGTCCTACTTTCCTGCTTCTTCCATGTCTGTCTGTCTGGTCCACGTAATCTCCCTCTCTTTTTTCCCTAGTTCACGTCTCTCTGGAGCCTAGATTCCTCCTTCTACTTATTCTTCCTGACCACCAGCCCTGTCTGTCCCTCTTCTGCCTGTCTATTGGCCATTGAGCTTTTGATTAGACTAATCAGGTGCCTTAGGCAGACAAGGTCAAACAAAAGCAACACACCATTACACAATTAAACAAATGCAGCATAAACAAACTCAATACGTCTTTACATAGTTAGAATAGTATTCCACAGCAGTGAAATATAAGGAGGCCTTGCTAGTCAGAGGTTGCAATCTACCATAGCCCGGTAGCTCTCTCCAGGCTTAACAGCATGGAGGACTTCCTCCCCAGCAAGACTTTGTAACAGAAATCTTTTTTTTAATTTTTATTTTATTTTATAATTGAATTTAATTTTACATATCATCCACGGATTCCCTTTTTCTCCCCCCTCCCGCCCCCCCCATCTTTCCCCCAGCCCACCCCCCATTCCCATCTCCTCCAGGGGGAAAAAGCACAGGGACAAATAGCCAAACGAATGGAAACACATGAACTATGAACCAATAGCTGAGGAGCCCCCAACTGGATCAGGCCCTCTGGATAAGTGAAACAGTTGATTAGCTTGATCTGTTTGGGAGGCATCCAGGCAGTGGGACCCGGACCTGTAACAGGAATCTTAAACAGTCTTATTAATAAAAACAAACCCAGAGCCAGGTATTGGGGTGAACGCTGAAAGATCAGAGAAGCAGAACAAGCCACAGCTAACCTCACCTCACCTCAGCTGATACTGTTTCCTCAAACTGGAAGCCTTTGATTCCTCATCTAAATTGATCTCAGCTGATCTGCTGCTGAAAGCCTAAAAGTTCATAAGCCTGTTCCTCCCGCATTATACCTTTCTGCTTCCTGCCATCACTTCCTGGGATTAAAAGCGTGTGTCTTTCCCAAGCAAGACATGAGATCTCAAGTGCTGGGATTAAAGACGTGTGCTTCCCAGTACTGGGATTAAAAGTGTGTGCCGCCACTGCCTGGCTGTTTCCAGTGTAGCCTTGAACTCACAGAGATCCAGATGGATCTCTGCCTCCAGAATGGTAGGATAAAGGAGTGTGCTATCACTGCCTAACTTCTATGTTTCTTATAGTGGCTGTTCTGTTCTCTGACCCCCAGATGAGTTGATTGGGGTCCACAATATATCAGTCACAAGACTTTCTTGCTTCTTACGTGCTCTTATCTGGAGGTCTCTAGGTTAGAACACCTGACCTTACCTGAAAGCTTTCCCTAAGCCTGGATGCCTGACTTATCTCTAGTGTGACCCTTGACATAGTTCCTCACTAGAGTTCTCCCCCTGCTGCCATATGGTAATTAGACATGTAATAGGAGCATTACAATAGGACCTTGCTTCTACATATGATAACTAAGACTTGTACTAGGAGCTTTATGATTGGGGTGTGCTGTTTAATGCAAATTAGGTGATTCCCCAACTACTATCCCCAACCCTATATATTCCCTACACTCTGGAATAAAGCTGAGCTGACTCACTGAAGCTGTATCCAGGGAAGCTATCTCCATAGACCCACAAGCTGTCAGAATCTGCTCACTAGCTTCTGTTCCCTCCTTCCTAGTGGACTGACAGCCAATGATCCCAGAAGGAGAAGGAGAACCACAGGGAAACATATATTCCTCTCTCAGTTAAATTATCACTTAAATTATATTTGATATTGATGAGAAAAAAATGGAGTTTGGCTGGTTTATATTAATTTATGAATATGATCAGGTAACTCATTGCAATATATAAATATCAGTGTTAATAAAGATATAATTAATTATTTCAAAAATAATAAGCCATGCTGGGTGGCCTACATCAATAATTTCAGCACTTGAGAGTCTGAGGCATGAGGACTATGTTTTATGTAAGTCTGAAATACATACTCAAAACCTTATCTCAACAAAACCAACCAAATCTAAAACTGAAATCTAATCTTATTGGAGATAATTTTTTTTTTAAATGACAGAACTTAAGAATGCAACCACTGAATTCCTCACTAATTGATATTTGCTTACCATTTCAATATTTTATGTCTCCAATGATAAACAGATTACTACAAAAGGATGGGATAATTTGGAAAGCATAAGAGGCTAGAGATATTTCTCTACGTGATAAATATGCCCAGCTCCTATTGCTGGGCCCCAAAGACTTCTCTTTCTCCTAAGTGAGATAATTCATTAATTTCTGATTTTCCTAATTATTAGATGATTGTATTGCTTAGTATTTGTTTTTTTACATAATTATAAGTATAATAATGAATCATTTAAAAAATACTCAGGAAAAATTTCACCACCTATGCCATGTTATCAGATTTTTAAAAATATGTCCTTTCAACATATTACTGATCATATAATTACAATTGTTACCCTCTATGATCACTGTATCTTTTTGAAAACATCATTGTCGTGATTTTATAACATTTCACCAAGTGTCACGTTTTTCTTGTCAATCACCCTATGGTCTTAATAAATAAACAATCACCATAAGTCGAGAAAGTTTGTGAATTAGGCAATTCAACAAAGCAGTCCCAGAGAGCAAAGGGGAGAACCACATTCAAAGCATGTAACACTGGTTGATAGTTTAAGATAACTTTGCTTGTGTCTGTGACTGTTTTTCTTTACCTGAGTTTTAGTTCAACATAAGTGAGATGGTTCCTCTGACCCTTTAAACTCAGAAGATACTCATCATGCATGGGGCTATCAGTCATTTGGAGAGTCAGTCAAGTAGAGTTCAGTTCTTTCTGGCTTTTGTTTTCTGAAAGCCTGACTGCTGAGCACAGTTGAAGGTATGCTAATGGGCAAGAAAAATGAGAGTACCAGAAAAAGCAGGGAGAAACACAAAGGGAGAAAAATAGTCAAGCCAGGTTTAAAAGTTTAAGTATTATGAGGAGAAAAAAAGTAGGTGGAGGATCCCATTCTCTGAATGGAGACAATTAAAGTCTTCAGGAAGTAACAATTACCCATGAAAATGTCAAGGACTCATGTGGCCCAAACAAACCTACAGACTTTCAGTGAAGTGTCCAGCCTTCAAGTTCGACCAGTGAATGTGTAGGAATTATAGAGAAAAAGTCAAGGATGTTTCAATAAACAAATGAACAGATGAATGCTGTCCCTAGAATCCTTGGTAACTATGAAGGATGGAAATCTCATGATTTTTGTGATAACTCTATACATCCAAACATTCAAACTTTATCAATGGTTTACATTAGTGCTTTTATAGCTTGTGGGACTACAGATTCTGAATATAAGTTAAACATACTGCAAATGCTCAAACTTGAAATATGTGGTTTCCTAGCTTTGAATAAACTAATTGATAAATAAAGCAACATAAATCTATTTTCCATAACACCTTACAAGAATCTTTTTACTTTAAATTCATTATCATAAATAAAAATGGGATCCAGCAAGGTCTTCTCATGACTTAATATAAATCCCCAAACCTTTGAAATAATTTTTCCTGAAATCTGTGCTTCAACTTCTGGGTTGTTCTAACTGTCCTGTTCATATCCTAATGTATCCAAGTCCACAGATGACTTTCCCTTTCTGAGGGCATAAACTGCTTACTGCAAGGAGCACTTTCACTCATTTCCTATGCAGCTAGTCTGTTATATCTTTACCCCTGAGAGCCTACTTATGCTTCAGGATTGGACTTAGATTCCAGTCCTGAAAGCCTTTCTTAAGAAGCTCAGAGAAGCTCCTTGTTTCCATTTCTCTTGGTGTTTGTTTTTATAATTCTACCTAGTACTATGCTTTGCAGAAAGTAGACCTCAATATATATTTATTCAATATATTAATGCTTTCAAGGAAGTTATGTAATTCTTGCATTCAATACACATTATCTTCAAGTGGCCTCAGAATGGCATTGCCTATGTGACATTATGTGATATCTTGGACAACGTGGTATCATAACCTGAATGACATGACTGACCCCCCACACCATCTTCTGCTAAGCCACACTAGAGCAAATGAAGTATATTATCCTTGTATATTAGTATATGGCAAAATGAAGTAATAGAACAAATGTTTCAGAAATAAAGAAAGGGAAGAGAAAGGGAGGGATGAGGACTGTAGAGTGGAGGCCAGAGTGGGAGGAAGAGGGAGATGGAAAAAGGGAGGATGGTATGGAGAAAAATTAGAATGAAGGGTGGAACTTCACATTTCTATAGTTACTATAATCAGGACTAGATTTTAGATTTAGGACAGACCTCTAGCCATTGCATGCCTCCAAATGCTCATGAATGGTAAATAGAAGTCTTTAGAATTGGTTAGTAACCTGTGATAAGACATTTCTTGACAATATTACAATGATGTTTATCTTTGTAGGTTATTTTAAATTCAGAAAAGTCCTGTCATAGAAATGCAGGCAATTAAATATTTTCCACAAGAGCCATTCACTCCACCAGAAGAATCCAGATTGTTCAATAAAACAGCATAGGAACAGAAAAAAAAATCCTGGAATTTCATTTTTCATGATAAATTAGATAGCTGGCGAGACTCAGATTAAACTCACAGTGGCAAATAAACTGGCACCATGTCCCCAGACATACTCTATTGTATGGATGTCAGATCCTTTTCAGTAGGTTTGTAAATTGACTCTCAAATGTGTAACAACATCATTCTGTATTAAATGACAGTTTTGAGTATGTGAAAACCCTAAATAGCATTTATAGATTGTAGAGATGCTAAAATAAAGAGTGAATAACCATGGCTTGTTTAATTTGCAGTTATTTCTCTGTTCCCTAAAGACAGCTCAGTGTCTCTCTGCTGTCGAGGAACTTGTTTCACAGTGCCACCAAGAGCATCTCTGCTTCCATCTGGGCAGATATAATCCATTCAGTATGCCATTGAATTGCTCCAAACACTAATCAGCTTGCATTCTCTGGACAGGCCAGTTGGCCTGACTCCCCCAATAAAAGTGTGCTGTTCTGCTCTGGGATTGTTCTTTACGCATCTCTGTTTAAAGGCTTCCTGTTCTGTCAGTGGCCTTATAGTTCATATGTGCCATCAGAAGCATGACACAGTATGAAATCCTTTTTCTATTTACTAGATCCCAAGGTCAGGTTGAAGAAGCAAATCTTGAATTCAGTCCATTAGCAAGTATAGTACCAATCAATAATTTCAAATATACCTTATCTTTCTGGTGAGTAATACTTACAAATGATGCAAATACAATTCCAATAGGTATTTTAAAACAAGGTAAAGGGAGAGCTCTGAGATATATATAATTTTCACAAGGAAAGAGTGAAAGATATTTCAAAACAGATACTATTCTCTTTGCTCATAGTCTAGTGGCATTTTTTTCCTTCAGTTACTGATATCTGTAAAATTACAGATAAACAATAAAATATAACAATACAGTTATCTGATCTCATTATTATGAGCAGCATTCCAGGTATGTGAATATCTTTCCATTCCTTGTTCATCTCATTAAACATGGAAACAGACTTCTATCCTAGTCTAACCCACCCCTTCCTAGTCTCCCTTCCATCACAGGCACACCAGCTACCATTACATAGCGCTAACTCACTTCAGACATTGTGCTTAGCATGGCACACACAGAGAATCTCCTTAAATCTCAGAGTCACCCTACTACAGACAGATCTTTACGTTTTACTTCTATTTAGAACTTCCTGAGTTCCTGAATAGCTCTTCCAGATTGCCTGTTAGTCCTTCACAGATAACCTTTCTCTAGCTAAGCCTGTTCTTCTTCCTAAAATGACCACATTGGCAGTGAAGAATGACAGAGTTAGTGCTGTAGATGAAGCTCAGTATCAGAGAACTTCCCCAGCGCGTGCGGAAACCCTGGTTTGACCTCAGCATGGAACAGCAACAATAAGAACAGTGTTCACTCCAGTCTCCTTGGGCAACTTGCTCAACAACTAAGTTAAAAGTCTTATTAACTTAACATCCAGCTACTTACCAATTCCATGATGCCCTCTCTATTTTCGTTGCTCCTGCTTTGTTTTGGATCCTAGCAGTCATTAAAATTATGATCCTCTGCCATACAGTTTCTTTGCCTTCAGTTTCTTCTTTACCATCTCTTTTTCCATACTACTGCCAAAGGAGATTTCTAAACACGATTCTTGACATTTCCTTGTCCTGATACATGGGGTTGTATGACATTTAAACTCAAAACTCCTTTTGTAGTTTAATGTTTTCTGGAACCAGTTATTTCTCTGACCCTGAATCTTTAAACTGCCTACGACATACAAAGAATTCTTTTTATTAATTCACCAACCGTCATTTCTAAACATATTTGTTGATACTACCATTTTTTATTACAGCCCATTTTAGACCTTGGGGACATAGTTAATAGAAAAAAAAATAGGATGTTTTATACGGGGCAGAATTCTAAAGAAGGTATAGGATATGTCTACCACTAAACACTAATAAAATTGTTAGGATTTAATGATATTTTATGTTGGTAGAGGGGCTGTGGTTGGGAACTTATAGGAATGTAATAGTTTTTCATTACTTAATGAAGAGACACAGTGATAAGATAATAGACACAGATTAAATTATCTGAAAATAACAAATTTTATTAAGTTGTTGAACTTGGTATTTAAATCTTATTTTATTATTCTTTGAATAATTTTGGCCCATACATTACTTCAACTCCTATTACACTGCTTCAGCTGATTATCATGGCTGCCTTTCAAGAGAACACCATCCTTCAGCAAAACAGAACACAAAGGCAGTATGCCCAGACAGTGGCCATCATTTGCAAATAGATGAGCTAATAAGTCTCTTAGAAAGAGCCTGTAAATGACTAATGTGAGCTAGGAGAGTCCCTCAGATAAATGTCTACTTTTGTGACCCTTCTCTAATTGACTTTGACAGACAAGTAGATTAATAACTTTGATGTCAAGGGCTTAAGCCTTCACCATTCTGACACAGACTGTAAACAATTTCATGTTGACTATAATAAAAATGAAATATTCCCTTTTAAAAGAACGAGGATAAGTTAAATCACTTAAAAATTCAGATATCTTTTATTCATTTATATTTGGCATTCCAGTATGCACTTTCATACATTTAATAAGCCTCTTATAACTTTCCTTTTTATAACAAAGTGCTAAGAAACAATAAAAGTGTGACAGTAACAGTTCAATTTATTTTGAATTCATTTTAAAGTTAACAGAATATTTGTATATCTTAATCTAAAATTACTTCCATTTCCCCTATGCTTGTACAAGGGGTGATTCAATTTTAGATTAATTCAGATTGCTTTAGTAATACAGCTATTGTCTCCTGAATGAATCAATCATGATAACAATGCTGTCCTTTTAAAGTAGAATGTTCTATTTTCTAAGAACTAAGGCTTGATATTGTTTTTGATGTTGCTAAAGAAATACCTAGTTGCTTTATAAATAATTTCTCTAAGAGAAGGATAATCATCAATACTAATCTTTAGTTTTATTTAAAAATAGACATGAAAACACAAATGAAGGAAAAACATATTTGTAATATAAAAATTATTAAGATAGTTTCAGAAAATGACATTACAGAAGAGATTAGCATGTTATACATAATGACATAATTTTTCAATTGTCCCTATAGTTTTCAACAAGGACATGACATTCATAAAGACTGACAGCACAACATTGTTTTTAAAGATCCGACTAACCATTTCAAATACTGAACTGCTAATTTATCCATCCTGTACTGAAAAAGAATTCTTGGTATAGTGCCCTATTATATGACCTGTTTATTTTGTCTTACTCCATTTTGTATTCTCTTGTTAGTTAAGACATTGGTAAGAACCCAGACTGGCAAAGTAAGGAAGCAGCAACATAGGTTAGTGCAATCTGATAATCCGTGACTCACAGCAGAACTAGAAATTGCTCTTAAACTGTGGTATGAAAACGGAAATATTTAAATTCTTGGTATTTTCATGTATGTAGCCACTGTGAATAAAGATATAAATGTTGAAGGGTCTACCCATACACATATGGAAATGTGAAATGCAATTGCATACAAACAAAGTTGTCTAACAAGTGCATCTTCAGGAATCCCATAGGGATTAACTTTAATTCACCTTTTCAAAATTACAAAGTGGATCCAAGTGTCAAGTATTTTAAAGACAGTTTTTACTATTCAGCTTTTCTAAACACTTTATAATTCATTTTACTAGAAATTGAATATTTAGTCCTCATTACAAATCATACTGCTGAAATAAATTTCAATTAGAGATACACACATATTGTTATATTAAACAAGGGAGGAGCTATTTTTAGTGGGAAAACACAGTGCTGTATTCCAGGAACTAATTAAAAGACACTAAAATAACATATTAGAAATGAATAATATGTTCTTAAAGCTATTCATAAGGAAAAATATTTCTACAAGAGTTAAGATTAATATAATATTAACATGTTAAGACTTGGACATTTCTTTTATGGTTCAGTCCCTTGTACAAGTTACAATAAGTTTTTACAGTTACATAGTACTAATTTTCATATGCAAACTCAAATCATTATGAAACTGCAAAGAATACCATTGAATATTCAGATCTTTATTGTCAGTACTTAGAACAAATATTTATATATGAGAATTTGTAAATAAAATTGTGATAAAGACAAGTGTCTCATCACATTGTTTTTCATCTGTGAACTAAGGATTACAGCAATAGCAATTAATAATGAATACAGATAATAGTGATGCTGATACTTGTATCTTAAACATACATTTTTTTCTAAAAGAATCTGATTTAAGTCATGCAGATAACTCTAAAAATGGTAGGACACATTCTAATATTTAACTGACAATGAAACTAAAACTCAGTAAAGTAATGCTGTATGCAGAGGGTTATTTGGACCTACACTATGGCCCATTTGGAATACAGTGATACTGGTAGATGGAGTTTTAATGTATGGATTTTGGGAGACATAACATGTCCTTCTGTCATGTAAAATGCATCCAGTTCACAAAATAGTCTCAACTGTTAGCCCATGCCAGTATCCATCAGTGGTCCAATGTTTCATTTACATGTCATTCATGACAGCTACAGTAAGCTAGGAGGAATAATTCACTCAGAGGCAAAGTTTCTGTTCAGCTGTGATCCTTGAAGTCATACATGTAATTAGTTCCCCAAACACAATGTCATTGCAGTCATAGGATTAATGTTATTATTTCCAACTGGAGAAACGGGGAAAAAAGAAGTGTTAACTGCCCTCTAGCAAGACTAGAATCTAGTAAGGAAGGCCGACCAGTCCTCTTAAGGGACAAGAATACAAATCTTGTTGGTTTTATGCTGTGCACTCCAGTCCCAGGAAGGTGGAAGTCCCCTGTACAAATTTCACTGAGCAGTACCTCCATCTCACCCAAATGGACACCCTTTTCCTGTGACTCCAAGCAATTCATGACCTCTCCAAACAAAACTATGGCAGAGAAAGCCTAGCTTCCCAGGTCTGTAGGCTTAGGTCTTAAAGCAGCAACAGAGGAGGTGATGATCTCAGATTTCAACAGAGGAAAAGTCATTTGGCCATTAGCTCTGCTCTCTCATCTTACAGAGTCCCAGAAGTTTGAAAGCCTTCATTTTATTTCATCTAATATTTAGTTTAATCTGGTGGGATTTTTGCTGCTATAATCTAATCTATTATTATTGGTTTTTTTCTAAAGTGGATTATTATATTCATGGGCAATCTCTTTTGGTGAGACTGTTTATCTGTAACCCTTTATGTCTTTTTCGGAACAAACTTTCTCATCTTTTGTAACATATACATGCCAAGAGTTTTCCAAATCATTAAATTCTGATTCCTTTTTAGTAAACTATTCCTTTTTCATTTCTTTCCTCTTGTACTTTATTATAGACAATCTATACTAAATATAAAAATAAATATAAATATCATACACATTACACTATTTTATATTGCAAATCTTACATTTTGGGGACAGGAGAGATAGCTTAGCAACAAGGAGTGTTCACTGTTCCTGTGAAGGACATGAGTTCAGTTCCCACCGCCCATACCAGGTGGCTCATGACTGCCGGAATTCCATCTGCAAGGAGTCTAATGCCCTTTTCTAATCTTTGTTGATGTACAAGCTAATACACACATACATGTACATAGTATTGAAAAAATTAAAATCTTTTAAAAAAATTTCAATGACTGTGCTCACTTGTTTTTAAGCAAAAGGCATGTCTGCACTAATTTCTGTAAAATCTACCTGGGTAGCTCTATTCCATTTTTAGTTTCCTGGGACCAAATGTAGTGCATAAATAATGACATAGAATAATGAGGAAGAGCACTTTATGAACTGTAGTCAGAAGGCCACAGAAGATACTCAAGAGTATCTACTATTTTACAGGTGATCTTCATTCAAGGACCTACTGTGCCTTCCAACCTTGAGGTTATAATGATTTCTCACAAGCTGCCATGCCCTCACTTCTGCTTCCAGTATTAAGACCTCTATTTCCTGTACACACCTGATAACTTCCTCTTTCTACGTACATTATGACCTTTCACTCAATCAGCTGCCATACTTTTGCATATGTAAGTTCATGGGTTTAAAGCTCCCTTAAAATCCATCCTTTTCCTGTGAAGGCTCCTATTTCCAGATACATATAAATTGGTCTTCTCTGAAAACACTAAGAGGATGCAATCACTCCTTCACCTGTGCCTTCACAAGTGTGTCAGTAAATTAATAAAAGTTTCTAGTTTCCACTTTGCCTCTTCCACACATGAAAGTCTTGAAGGTCAAGGTTCTACCTTACCCCTTTATCTCCACAGAGAAAAATATATCTGAGATGCCAAGTAGTTCATAAATAGTCACTGACTGAAAGAATGAATGCACACATGTTCAAAAATCCCTATTCCTTGTTGCCCAAATGGTTTCCTTCTCTAACTCACTTTATAACAAAATTCAAAAGAAAAGGATCGTTTCTTCCCATCAAATTAAGATCTTGGTTTTAGTGGGACCTAGAACTGTTTGTGACTATTTATTTATGTTTAATTCAGCAATAGTTGTAAAAATAAGTAGCACTTTTGCTCCATCTGATATCAGTATGAGTATAAATATTATTTATGAAGTAGTACCTTATATTTTATAATCTTTAAAACCATGCATCCCTTTCCACTTAGAGTCACCTCTTTGCCTCTAGATCAGTAATTCTCAATCTTCATAATGCTGTAACTCTTTGATAAAGTTCCTCATGTTGTGGTAGTGATGCCAACCATAAAATTATTTTGGTTGTTACTTCCTAACTGTAATTTCGCTACTGTTATGAATCATAATGTTAATATCTGATATGTGACCCCTGTGATAGTTTTTATTTTTTTTGACTCAACAAAGTGGTTAAGGCTCACAGGTTGAAAATCAGTACTCTAGATAATGATTGATGATTGCAACTCCTAGTCTCACATGTAATCAGGCAGAGAGGCTAGCTGCTTGCTGAGTCAGCGCCTTCTTCTTTTCCTGAGCACATGGGTGGTGGATGTGTCCCTATCTACTGTATCTCTGTCATGTGAGTTATAGCCAGTGGTATCTGAATGATATTGTATAACATAACTTCTGAGGCTGGCCCATGGAAACACTTGCTTGTTCTCCTCATGCCTTCCTTCCAATACCAGCTCAACCAAACAGACTAATCTTGTAATTCATAGCTTTATCAGATATATTTATAATTTAAATGCATTTGTATTTTATGCATGAAAGATAAAATTATACATATCAAAGTACACTATGTCATCTTTTAATACATGTGTATAGAATACAAGATTTAATCAGACTAAACAAAACTTTCTCAGGTATTTACCATGGTTAATTGAAAGTATTGAAAATAAATTGCTTCGTATGTATTTGTCCTGTTGTACCATATCTCCAGAATTTCTTCCTGTGCAACTGAAACTTTGTATCAATTGATAACTGTACCCTTCACTCCCTTCTTTTTCAAACTATATTTTAAATGTAGAAAGTCATGAAAGTTTACAGGGTTAGCTCCTAAAATCTCCTCTTGAAAATGAGAGTAGTTCAAGTGCCAGGTGGCTAATTATTTTTCCAGCAATATCAACAAATAATTAAAAAGCTATCATACTTACCATATTACCTATCTTGAGGTTAGTGTGCGACAAACACTAGTATTAACTATCACAGTTGCATTATTTTGGGTATATGTCAAGCCATTTAATAAGAATGTTGTGGCTAATCAAATCAAGAAATGGGCATCAAACTTTGTGTATGAATCTGCAAGAAATGGGAGATGGAATTGTAGATTCCTGCGAAGCTGGCTGTTGCCTCCTACAACAGTGAAGGGTGGCTGACAGGACTTCCATTACTGTAGATTGCCCATTTAACAGGCAGCTCTCACGGAGCCTGCACCCCTGCTGTTTGCAAAACTCACTTTGAATATATAACGCCAATTATAGGAAATGAACATGTCAAGATTTTGACAGGTGTCTAGGAAGTGAAAATATTAATTTTATTTATGCATTTTCTGTTTTAAATACCTCTGGAAAAAAATGTTGACTAATGGAGCTTAAAAGGGCTTTACATGTTCACCTCCATGTGAAAGAACCATGATTCTTCCTCTCCACACCCCTCAAAAGAAAGATAAAAAAGAATCCACCTGAAAGAACATAAGCTGATACACTAAAGGAGTTCAATATGAATTACACACTGATGGAATGATCTTTGAAAGACCTAGAAGTCAATAGCTACAGAAAGATGAAAAAGAAGAAAAAAGGATCAGATAAATACAAAAAAAGGCTTAGAGACCTGACAGGCCTTCCTCTTCTAGAACTTTAGGGCATTTCTTAGCACTTAAGTACACATATTTTATATACAGTAATTAATATTTTATTGTCATTCTTCAAAATGGAAAAGAAACAAGAAATACATCATGCATTTCTTAACTCTGGTAGAACATAGATTGACACAACATATAGTGATATGACATAGCTTTTATATTGATGATATACAATTATATCATCTAATATCACACAATTAGTTCTCTTTGCAACTAGAAAAATGCTTATTCATGGAATCAGAATTTATTCATTTATTCTGTTTCTATCTCAAAATAAATATTTGTCTCATTTATTCATGTATTAATTTGCATGATCTCATGATCTCAAAGTTACAATAATTATTTTTATAAAGACAAAGTTAATGGCTTATGTATTATCTATCAATTTCTTCAATAAGATTAGCAGAAAAATCAGAAATGGAATAATCATACTGAAAATTACTTTGGGTGATATTTATCTTCAAAGGGTTGACATTAATTAGAATTATGCAAATAATCAATGTCAATAATGATCCTGAAAAGGTATAATCTGGGGTGTCAGAAAACATGATTATAACAAAATTTTCATAATACGTTCCTGCAATCTCCTTCAGCAGCTACCTAAAGAGAGAACCATACCTTTATGGAGATCTTACATTTTCCTTTCAAATTATTTTAAACACTGCATCACATATATACAAGTTTTAAAGATAACATGAAAAATGAATTTTGCATGCTGGTATATTTCCAAAGATATAATTTTAGTTTTGTTATACCTCATATATGCTTTAAGTATATGTCACTTAAAACCTGAGTCATATAGATTTTTTTATCTACCATCTTACAGGGTAGTGAGTATTTGAGAAAAAATCTTAAGTACCTGAAATGTAGACACAGGGAGTAGAATCGCCATAAATTTTCCATTTCTAAGAAATATGGCATTCTCTGATTCATTTCTTCCTAATTCCTCGTGTTTGCTCCTCCTAAAACTATGCCTTTGGGAACTATACATTCATGTTAATTTATGTTTTTTCGCATTCTCTTGAGGTTTTTATCTCCCAGGGTGGCATACCCTGGGCAATGTGGTAGGAGTGAAAAGCAAGTCTTTGTCTCCTAAGAGAAAGAAGAGGTACTGAGTTAGAAAGTTAAGCTGGCAGGTAGTTAAATGCATGAGAAAGGGGATTGGAAAGAAGTAAGAAATTCATATATTACTCTGGAAACAGATGGGTCGGCCAGATGTGTGTATGTGTATCCATGGAGAGACAGAGAGAGGATAGGGCTGACAGACACAGAGAATGAATGAATTCATTTTGCTATTAAAAGGAAGTTGCTTGACTAAATACCAGATTAGCTTAATCTCTGACAGTTGATTTATCTGAGAGATGATGCTTAAAAAGTCAATAAAATTGATGAAAATAAACAAGGTCAATGGTTAGGAAAATGTGTAGATACCTAGACATTTTTCTTTTCATAAAGTTTCTTTCAGAGTAGTTTTACAAAGCAGATGAATAGGCCCACTCTACATATGCTTTTCAAAGCCTAACCTAGCAAGTGATGGTGAATTCAGTGTTTGGGAGCTTAAATAAAACAAATACAGGCCAATTGTTCCTGCTTATGTGCATATGTGCTTATGCTGTCTGCCATGAAACAAACTCTTCATGGCTATAAAATTGAATTATCCTAGGATTAACAAGCAGCTGTAGCAGATGTGCATTCTCCTGGTGCCAAGATTCAGACCTAGCTCCATCATGTGCTAACTCCCAAACTTGAGCCATTTATCTCCTACTGATAAACTTTATTAACCTATAAAATGGGGGTAACTGAGGAAAGATTTGACACATTATTACATGTATGAAAGCAACTGCTCACTAGAAGAATTTCAATTAACATTAGCCAAACCAGAACTGCTGTTGTTATGAACATGGTCTGCAGTTTTAAATTTGTTTTATCGAGGTTTTATATGCACATGGAAAAATGAAGTTATTCAACTATGAAATAAGTGTAGAGAATCATTATTAAAACCTATTAGTTTCTTAGATATATGTCCTAATGCTTACTTAGCAAAGTTTTTCAGTTTGAACTCCAACAGCAACACCCCTAAATCAGATTATAAAACTTAAAACTACATTGCAGGAAAATGTTGAGTCCCAGTTAGTGGAGTGTGCAAGAAGTATGCTAATTTTAATGATTGTGTTTGACATGTAGATTACTGGAAGTAGTCTAGTCTATCAAGCATATCCTCAAGAGCAGCATCTTCATCCTGGGAATAATATACAACAAGCTTCTCAGAAGATTCTAAACATTTTAAAACCTGAGAATGAGAGTCATTGGCCTAAAGATGCATATATAACGCATAGATGCTAGGAACAAATCTAAGGTAAAATCTATTGTCCTTGGCCTGGTAATACATCTTTGAAATAATTATTTTCTTAGTTCAGGTTTTTGTTTTTCTGTCAAGATGAACCTCTCCTTTACTTCCCTCTGATAACTTCCTGAGTCATGCCAAACTTTCGTCATTATTGCGGAAGATTCTACTGAGTTCTTTATAGGATATTGAACTGATTCACCTGTTATTAAGTGTATGAGTAGATCTTGAAGGGCAGCTACCATTTTAGATCATTGGCAGTGGTTCAAGAAGCAGGTGATTTGTACAGTCCCTATGGCCTTGCTTGTAGGCAATGTAACTCTTACGATCCTCATTGTATTATGAGTCTGGCACTGGTACTAAAATAAGCAACTTTATCACCAGTTTAAAGTTAATAGGACAAGAAACAAACACAGATTTATCACAGAAAAAGACAAAGGGAACAATATGTGGCCTTCACCATGGAGAATTCTATTCATACAAAACAACTACTATTTGAATTAAGGCAAACCTAGACATAATGTAGGAATCTGGAAATCTTTAGTTAGGGGATCCTGTGTAAATTCAACAGTCATGAATTGAAATGTAATAGTGTATCTGAAGTGCATAGACAGCTTTATGAGTAGTCTCAGGATGAATACAAGTGAAGACACCTTTAGTAAGGCCCTCATTTCCCTTCCCATTATCCTCTGAGGAAAGCCATTTTCTATTAATATGAGAGCTGCTATCTTAATATCTGCACTGCATTCATTGTTTGTGTAATGTTTTTCTCATCTACAGAAAAGGTGACAACACACTGGAAGTTGGGGATTATTGAAAGCTCTTCCTCTTGATTTCACATTGAACAAGTCCACCCCACCTACTATGCACAACACAGAATGGAAAAAATGTAATCTTCAGGTATAGGCAATATGTCTATTCCCATAGATATACTGCTAATTATTATCAGAAGTGAGGCCAGATTCTGAAAGTATGACTGTTTCCAAGAGAATGCTCAACAGGTTCCCGAGGGATCACATTTGAACAACCCAAGCTTATCCAACTCACAGAGACACAGTAGCTATCCAGCTAGCAATCACTAGAATAGATGAGTTCATTTGAAAAAAAAAATTCAGGTAAGATAGGCAGACCAAGTAAATCCAACATTACTGCCGAGTATGAAGAACAAAGGGATCTGGGTTCTTTTGTTTACAGATTAATGTTGCTAAAATGTACTGATATTTCACAGGATTCAATCTGCAATCTGAAAATTGCTTTTCTAGGTAAGTAAGGCATATTGTAGACTAAGTTTTCATAATGCTTAATGGAGATAATCTTTACCCACAAATTCTTATTTTATATTTCTTCAGTCATACATCTTCACTGGTAGAAATACAAAGAAGCACTGACTATATTTTAATATAGTCATAATGACATTGGTGGAACTTCTATATCTTGAGGACTTGTAGTGTACTGGGCAGAATGGCAGGTGCTTTGCACATACTATCTCTTACGTCAGTGGAGTCTTTTCAATACCTTATAACACATATATTAACAAAGGAAATTGGAACATTTTAAGTTACTTTTTCAAGGCTGCATAACAGTTACCCATAAAGGCTGATTAGAACTAGTTCCATTAAACCTTATCCTTGATCATAAGTGAGACAACTGCTCATATATTTATCGAATATCAATTGTTTTTACACCATCCAAACGTTCTCATGTATGAACCTATATGAGTAGTTGAATACTTACAGAAATATAAATTCCAGAATAATGATATATAAATGAAAATCACATGTTCTCTATTGAGATAAGTCAAATATGCCTCTTTTCTAAGTCATACATTAAAACTTTAGAGTCTTGCCTTAAATCTAAATTTTTCCCTCCTCACCCATCACAAAGCTTGAGACAACACATCAGTAGTCAGTACAGTCATTCCTGCCATCAAGTAACAGCAAGATGGTAGAAAGGGGCTCAGTTTGCTCAAATTTCTATTTTCAATTCTATGCTCTGGATATGATAAAATCTGCCTTTTAGAGCTGTTGTGATAACAGTACTAACTCCAATAATACACAGAGTTGAAACATATCATTGAATTCTCTAACGTGCACCAGTCAATAAACAGAGTTTAGATTCTGAAACTTACAGATTTAGTTAGAGTCACTATTTTATTTCATGGTCAACTCATAATGATAAATCTGCCACATATATTACACACAGAGACATACACACATTATATGCTTGCCATTTTCTTTCCAAGAGCCAACACATTAGAACTGTTTCTTCTTACCACAACACGAAGTATTGTCAACACAGATTCTTCCACTTCACTTGGGATACTTCACATATACGGATTCTACATCTTGAAACCATCCTCAGTATATCCTAAAAATGAAATAAAAAATTTGGGAACAAGCAAAAAAACTTACTTTGCCCAATAATTATTATCTGACTACTTTTGATTAAATTCTGAAATAAAAATTACACATGTATTTCCAGACTATAATTACATGAGTCAAACTAATGTGTTGTTCCCCAATGACACTATTGCTTACATTTTCTCATAAATAATTTCATCAGATGTGTTTTTGTAAATCAATATAATTTTTATAAGCATTAGGAAAATAATTAGAATGTAAGATGATTTTCATATCAAAGTATTTTGATTAAATTTAGTTCAAAACAAAATGTTCTAAATACCAGCAATAGCATATAACTGATAACATGAAGTATTAGATCAATTTATGATTTATAAGTGCTATTAGAAAAAGATTCATAGCTTAAATATATCCTCATCTTCTTTTACCACATAACATGTTAAAGAGTTCACTCAGGGTTTTAGGCATGCCAGAGAAGGTCTCTACCAAAAAGCAGCTTTCCCTGATCCTACCATTTGTTATTTGAAGGGATCTGGAGATGTCTTTCTAAAAGACAATATCCATTATCCCTCCAACTTTTCTCAGATACCCATCTTGTACTCTGAATTTCAAGTACATGATTTTCTTCACTAAATATTCATTGACTATTTGTATCTGTTTTGCTTTTGTCCTTTTGGCTCTCATTAATGTGAAAAGTTAAAGTGTTTTTACTCATTGATTCTCTTCACAGGCAGACTTCTGCTTACATATTTTACTGAATGACAGTCAGGTCCAAATAGTTGAAGGAAAAAACATTTAATATACCATTTCAACATGACTATATGTTACCGGAACATTGTGACATATTCCAGTAATTCCAGTATTTGGGAGCTAGAGGCAAAAAAGGTAGAAGTTGAAGGCCAGCATTGATTGTATAAGCAGGTTGACATCTTCCTAGGCTACCTGACACTGTTTCAAATATTTCTCTGCATGATTTGTCAAGGGAATATAGTCTCTGTAATTTAGAAATATAAGAAAATATTACCTGTGTGAAAAAACTGGGAGGGGAGGCTTGAGGTGTGTGGGAGGAAGGGGATCTTTGGTATGTAAAATGAATAAAATTTTTTCTTAAAAAAAAAAAGACAATTTGAAAACACCTATAAAATTAAGTCAGGGAAGCAGCTAGGCTAACTGCTGATTTCACCTCTCCTTTCATTCCTCCAAATCCAATCTCTAGGTTTTATCCCAAGTTCTGTAACAGACTACCTGCTGCATACAGCCTCTCTTCATCCCTGCCACATCTCCAGATCACACAAATCTTCCCCTCTAAATTCCTTCCCCACTTACTCTTTTCTCTCAGCCCCAAACTGCAGCAGGCTTTCTCTGGAAACCCACCAGCCAAGCCTGGCAGAGAAGCAATTAGGCCAGTGAAACATGGAGGCGAGCTTCAGATCTTCACTTTTCTCTCCTCTCTTCCATATCCAATTCCCCAGTCTCACCCCCAGCCCTGTAGTAGACCACCTGTTGTGGCCTCTCCTCACTCTCTGTCCCAATTTGCAGAAGATTAAACAGATGCTGGTGGAAAGCCCTGTTTTCCTCTCTCCTGTGGATCCAGCCTATCCCATTACCATTTCTAAGAGTCAACTTCTAATACCTAGAAACACATTTTACCTGGAACCCCCACTGGTCACACATTTCAGTATCCCAGAATAATGTACTACCAGTCCAAACACAGAGACCACACTCACTTAAGAACCATAGATTGCAACAGAAATTGAGGAACAAAACACTCATTCAACAAAGAACAGATACCCATTCCTAGAACTGCAATCAGCTCAAACCCAGATTTCTAGACCCCACTGTAAAAACATAATCAATAATAGCCATGACCATATTTTGACAGGGCAGAACAGTACATAAATCCCCTGATTTGTATTCTTGCTGTGGCCATTTTAGGTTGAATTAGAATTTTATCTCATTGATGGTGAATCACATGGAAAATTGTCCAATCCTATTTAGGATCCCTAGGTCAAGATGCCTCAGGTAACAGCATATCATCTTTATTGCTTGGGCAAAACCTCCAACTGCAGCTGCTGAACAAGGTACCAGGATGTGATTTTGACTTTTAAAACTTCTTATTCTAAATACTCATCACTATACTTGGTCTCAAATACCCTAGTATAGTCCCAGCTGACTAGAATAAAGAATTTTAACTGGCTTTAAATTGTATCTGAGTGGTCATCTCTGATGGGCTCCCCGTAACAAAATGTTTCCACAAACAAAATGTAGAAGGAAATGAAGAAAACAGTTCAAATCCTGACAAAAGAAGTAGAACCAATAAAGAAAACCCAAACTGAGGGAGATCTGGAAGTGAAAATTTTAGGAACTTAAATAGGAACCTTGGTGGCAAGCCTCAACAAAAACGCATAAGAGATGGAAGAGAGAATCTTAAGCATTAAAAACACCATAGAAAAATTGAATACCTAAGTCAAAGAAAATGTCAAATCTAATAAAATGCTATCACAAAACATCTAATAAATCTGAGACACTATGAAAAGACCAAACCTAAGAATAATAGGAATAGAGGAAGGAAAAGTAACCCATGTGTTCTCAGAGCACAGAAAATAGTTTGAAAAATTTCCCTAATCTGAAGAAGATGATGCACATCAAGATATAGGGAGCATAAAGAACACCAAGTAGAGTAGACCAGAAAATAAATTACCCTTCACACATAATAATCAAGACACTAAACATACAGAACAAGGAAAGAATATTAAAAGTTGCAAAGGAAAAAAAACTGACATATATAGGCAGAGCTATCAGAATAACAACTGACTTTTAAAAAATGGAGACATCAAAAGCCAGAAGAGCCTGGAAAGATATTCTACAGACTCTCAGAGACCATAGATGCCAGCCCAGACTATCCAGCAAAAAATATCACTCTCAATAGATGGAGAAAACAAGATATTCCGTGATAAAACCAAATTTAAGCAATATCTAACCACAAATCCAGCCCTACTGAAGGGGTTAGAAGAAAAAAATCCAACCAAAGTAGATTAACCACCCCCCAAGAAAACACAAGTAATAAATAACCCCAGAACAGCAAATCTAAGGAAGAAAAATACACACACACACACACACACACACACCATCACCATCACCACCATCAACAAAATAGCAATAAGCAACACAAAACTCATTTATGTCTCTCAACATCAATGGTTTCAATTCCCCATTTAAAGGAGACAGACTAACAGAATGGATATGAAAACACATCACCCTTCTGCTGCAATCAAGAAACACACTTTGTAATCTATGATAGATATTGCCTCAGGGTAAAAAGATGAGAAAAGATATTCCAAGCAAATTGACCTAAGAAGCAAGCTGGTATAGCCATTTTAATATCTAACAAAATAGACTTCAAACCAAAAATAGATATTAAGAAAACAATTAACCCAATTAAAACTAGAGTATAGACCTAAATAGAGAATTGTCAAAGAGGAAACTCAAGTGTCTAAGAAACATTAAAGAAATGTTCAACTTCCTTAGCATCCAGAATACACAAATCAGTGTATTTTCATAAATTTCATAAGATTTCATCTTATACCTGTCAGAATGGCTAAGATCAATAAAACAAGGAGTATCTCATGCTGGTAAGGATCCAAAGCAAGAGGAACACTCATCCATTGCTGGTAGGAGTACGAACTTGTACAGCCATTATGGAAGTCAGTGTGGTACTTCTTCAGGAAGGAGGGAATTGATCTACCTCAAAATCCAACTATACTACTCTTGGCCATATACCTAAAGTATCTTATACTACCAGAGGGACACTTGTTTAATCATGTTCATTGTTGCTCTATTCATAATACTCAGAAATTGAAAACAACCTAGATGCCACTCAATAGGTGAGTGAATAAGGAAAATGTGGTACATTTATACAGTGGAGTATTACTCAGCAATTTAAAAAAAATGAAAATTTCAAGCAAATTGTTAGAACTATAAAGAAAAATCATCCTGAGTACATATTAGCTGTTACATCAATGATAATCAAGTTACAACCTGCAGAACCACAAAGGTTAGGTAGAGTAAGTGTCTTGGGGACAGGTAGATCTCATTTGGAAAGGGGAATAGAATAGATACTTATGGATGGATAGTGTGGGAGACTGCAAGGGAAAGATCAAGTGGGGAGGCAGAGGGGAGAGGGGTATATTACTGCTGGGGATGTCTTTCTGTATGCTGAGAATGTGTGTTGCTCTGATTTGGTTGATAAACAAAATGCTGACTTGCCAGTAGCCAAGTAGGAATTGTAGTATAGGCGGGATAAGCAGAGAGAAGAATTCTGAGAAGAAGAAGAAGGCTGAGTCAGGAGTTGTCAGCCAGACATGGAGAAAGCAGATGTGAAGGCAGAACTGAGAAAAGGTACTAAGCCACGTGGCTAAACATAAATAAAAAGTATGGGTTAGTTTAAATGTAAGAGCTAGTCAGTGGTAGACTGGAACTAATGGCGAAGCCGTTTTAATTAATATAAGCCTCTGGGTGTTTACTTGGGTCCAAGCAGCTGTAGGACTGGCAGGTGAGAGAGATTTGTCCTGACCATGGGCCAGCTGGGACACAGGAAAACTTTAGCAACACATTACAGAATATGGGGAGAGTGAGTTAAAATTGAGGGGTCGTGGGGAAATCTAATACAGGAGAAGCTTCCTAAAATATATACATATATGAAGGACATCTAAATTAAATCACAAAATAAAAAGAGGAGACAGAGCCTCAATTGCCCATCTCTTGTCAACAAAGGAAGCTTCCAGTACCTGGATTAGGTTACATCTAATTGAGTTGTGGGACAAATGGATCCCATGGGTCCTATCGCAACCTCCAAACAACCAGGGTATTGCCAAGACTATGAGTTGCTCTCCAGAAACTGACACCAAGGCACCACTGCTAAAGACAACACCTACACAACTCATTGAGGATGGAGAGATCAAGCTGGGACCTACATAGAGCCTTCATCTCTATGTACTAGTATCTTTGGTACAGAAAGGTACTCTGTAAGATACCAAAGAATAAACATAAGTATCAAACCAGTCACAAACTCTTTGATCTACAATAGTGTCCTGTCTGAAAGACATGCTAGTGCATTGGTGGCACAAATCTTCTGGTAAAAACCAACCAATATCTGATTTGCCTGAAGGCTCCTCCATGAGATGGAACCCATACCCAACACTGCTTGGGAGACTAATATCCTGAGATTAGATAGTTCAAAGACCTAAGGTTAAAAAAAAAAAAAGACTACTATTCTAAAAATAAAAACAAGCGGGGGGCGGGGGGAGCAACCAAATGACTCTCAATCGCTTTCTGCTATACTCATAGATCAGTGTCTGCTTAGCCATCACTATAGAACCTGTTTCTGTAGCAGATGGAATACAGAGACTACCAGTCAGAGATTATAGAGAAAATGAGAGACATTGGGAGACATTGGAATACTCAGCCCTAAATGGGATGCCTCCAACAAATACCTTCCCTTTGGCTCATGAAGGAAGAGGTGGAAGGAGCGTAAGAGAAAGAGTGGGTGGAGGATATGAAGAGAACAAGGCTACACACATTTTCACATGATTGTTGCACATGTGAGCTCACAGGGATTGACACAGCTCTCACAGAGCCTGAGCAGGTCTGCACCAGTGGGGGTCCTAGAACTGCATGGAGAAGTGGACACATGCCCCCAGCTCTAACCCAGAATTCATCTCCACATGAAAAACCACTTGCAAAAGAAAATTTAATTTTCTCAAAGGGAGTCTGAGTGGGGAACAAACTACTCTTAAGGGTAGGCTGCATGTCCAGCAGTAGAAGGCCAACAGAAAATGAACTCAAGGGCATTTTTGGATGTCCCTTGTCTTATAATGCCATGTGAGGGCTCTTCTGCTTTTTTTTTTAACTTTACCATATATACCTTTTTACCTGACAAGTTCATTTTCTATATATTATGACTTCTAGTCCAGTATTTTTATGGTATTCCTGCATGTGCTAATGAGGAGATCTCTGTTTTGTATCCCTTCTCTTGAATTCTTTTCCTTCTATTTGTTTTGTCCATTTCTGATGTGTTAGTTTTGTTTTACCTTCTTATGTTCTATTTTAATAAATTTAATTTTTATTATTATCACATAGGAGCCTATTTGTTTTCTAACGAAAGACAGAAAGGGGTAGATCATGGATTGGCAGGGAGGTGGGAAGGAACAGAGAGGAGTAGATGGAGGGGAAAACTAAATCAGGATATGTTATGTGAAAACAAAACAAAACAGAACAGAACTGTCATCATAGAGCCTTCGTCCAGTAACTGACGGAAGCAGATGCAAAAATCCACAGTCAAGCACCAGGCTGAGCTCTGGGAGTCCAGTCAAAGAGAGAGAAGAGGGATTCTGAGAGCAAGGGGCATCAAGATCATGATGGGGAAACCTACAGAAACAATCAAAACAAACTAATGGGAACTCATGAACTATAGACCAACAACTGTGGAACCTCCACAGGACTGGACTAGGCCCTCATATGTAAGACATTTGTGTAGCTTGATCTGCTTAAGGGGTCCCCTGGCAGTAGGAACAGGATCCATCCCTGGTACATGAGCTGGCTTTTTGAAGCCTACTGCCTATGGTGGGACACCTAGCACAGCTTTGATGCAGGGGGTTAGGGCTTGCACCTGCCTTTACTGAATGTACCAGGCTCTGCTGACTCCCCATGGGAGACCTTGCCTTGGAGGAGGTAGGAATGGGGGGTGGGCTGGGAGAGAAGGCTGGGCATGGGAGGAAGGAGGAGAGAGGGATCTGTGATTGGTATGTAAAATGAATAGAAAATCTCCTAATTAAAATAACAAACAAAAAATAAAACCCAGAACCTCTATTTTTGATAAAAAAAAAAATCTAGC
This sequence comes from Peromyscus eremicus, assembly GCF_949786415.1. NCBI lineage: Eukaryota > Metazoa > Chordata > Mammalia > Rodentia > Cricetidae > Peromyscus > Peromyscus eremicus. The sequence goes on from NC_081417.1 coordinate 58,311,651, forward strand.
ACTTGTAGTTATTTTTGTTAATCAGCTTGATAATTATGAGAAATAAATTATCCTACAGATAAACATCCTGTTCCCAAGCAGAGACACTATCTGTAAATTTACCAGGGATTACTCTTTGTTGCCCAATTTGTCAGTTCTTATTTTCAGACTATCTATCAATATCAATCCAACTCTCTTTGTCTCCTCCCTTGCCCACCTTCTACCCTGCTGCACACACAAGCTTACTCACATGCACAAACACATCCAAACACACAAAAACATTTCAAGTTAATGTTCAAAATTACAGTGTAATCTTATAAAAGTCAATGAAGTCACTGTTATTCATCAATCTAGGTCTATACCCTTTAATAGCTATTTTGGTTTTATTAAAATAGAGACTCCTTAGAAATAATTAAGTAAAATCCTGATTATGCAAGTCACAGTAATGAAATACTGAACACTATGTTTGTGCCTTCCTGGATTTCTGTTTCTGCAAAAGAAACAGAACAAAATGAACAAGTTATAATTGCACTAGATGGCATAAAGGGTCTCTCTTCTCAAAAGTCAAATACAAAAAAAAAAAAAAAATTCCACAAGGTCTTTTAGATAATATTGACATATCAAACATACTTGATAACCTAGTTACAGAATGTGAACAAACAAGGTTGGTTGAATTTCCCTTTCAGGAAAGGCCACTTAAGATTTTGTGTTTTTTAAGCTGTCTTCAAGCCACAAACCCAAGCTCCACATCCTGCTTTGAGACTGTGGCATTGAGATTCTGCACACCTCGCTTCTCCTTTGCCAGCTGGCTTCCTTTAGAGTTCCATATTAGGCAGCATAAAAGGGAGACTAAGGGGAAGGGCTCATTCCTGGCTGCTTGTGGATGTCTGCATTTCTTCTACAACCACCCTTCACCCTGAGAGCTGAACTCACTTTTTAAAGCCCTTCAGAAGTTTCTCACTCTGTGCTACCAAAAGTATCCTATAGGTCTGCTGTCCCTTCCTGGCTTTTCTTGGGATTCAACTCTGTTTGAGCTCCTGTGAGCACTTGACTGGCTGCATAATTTCATCTCCAGAACTGTACCAGAGTCCTGAGGGTTTCCTCTTTAAGTTCCCAGGGCTCACTCATTCTCAGTCCACACAGGAGAAGGGCTTCCCCATTCCGCCATCGCTACATAGTCTCTGAGGCCTGCTTTTCTTCTCAGTTCTCCAATTGCACTAAAGCCCACGCTTCCTATTAAAATTTACATAGTAAAATAGCACATCTCACTTCATTTTCCCTGACTGAACCCTTTAAAGTATCTGTATTCAAATTTGAGTTTGAGGGCAAAAAGACTATGTAAGGGCAAATGAAGAATTTAATACTTTTTATATACTTCTCCATTAATTTTTTTTGTGTAATCTCCAGGATACCCAATGAAACAGATGGATGTTTATAATTATTTCATTAATAAATGAGTGATCAAATTTATTGTATTGTTTGCAATGTGTGCTCACTTTTTATATATTATTCCATTCATTTATTACTAAAATTTGAGGGTGTAGACTACATCAGGTCCATTTAATGGTAGAGGACTGAAATTAAAGCTAAATTGCATGTCATATGGTAAGTATAGAGTTCGTCAGTAGCAAGCTGAGCTCTTTACTGACTGAGTGCTGTGGAGGGATGTTCCTCTTTCTCTCCCTCTAGGATGTCAAGTGCTTTATGCTCTGGAATCCATGATGTGATTTGCAAGGCTGTAAAGCTTGCATTCCACTCCAGCATTCTCTTCTTAAACACACTTCAGAGAATTGTGCAAGCATTGAGGGGCGCAGGGAGAATCACAATGTGGAAAGGAAAGCAGCCCGAAGCCGAAGACTCACTGGACCTTATTTTGTGTTTTAATAACAGGACTGGTGTTTCTCTAAATATTTCAATGACTGAGTGTATGTGTTTGAACAGACAGAAATGTCTCTTTCCAGATATTTGTAATTATTGTTCTTAGTTTCCTCACATATGAAATGAACCTACTGAAGTCATGATACACAACATACAAATGGCTGTAGTCATTTCTGACATCTACCCAGGACATCGAGGTGTCGAGGTGTCACAGCTTTCCCGTTAGACCACAAAGGAGTGTAGGTATAGGTAACACATAGTTAGAAAGATCCTATGAAATGGGGAATAAAGTTTTAAGAGAGTGAGAAGAATAAGGATTAAAAAAACACACATAATATGAGTGTGTAAGGGGGAATGCTAGGAATTAAAAAAACATAAACAGGAAATGGGGGCAGAGACATGGAAGACAGGAGGCTGCAGGAAAGGATCAACAAAAAGTCAGTATTTATAGAAATATCAAAAGAAAACCTACCACGTTGTCTCAAGGCAAAAAGAAAAAATACATTTCTAAAACATAATCAGTGATAAAATTAAAATATAAGGAGAATAATTCTTGTTTTCTAAACTTTGGAAGAAGGTTTTACGCTAATGAAAAAAATCTAAATGAACAAGTTCTCAATTTAACAGCTACATAAATATAATTTTAAATCCAGAAAACACAGCATACACACACATGCACATATACAATTTCTCCATCTTTTAAACACAGGTCAGCTTCATCGGTGGTTTGCCAGTGGATGTAGAATACTCGAATAATGCAGCTTCTAGTGCCCAAAAAGCCTTGTATTCTGTACTTTTTCTCTGGGAACTCTTTTCACTGTCCGTAGAATGAAGATAATAGATGGGAGTTTGGAAACAGGACGTAAAGCTAAACTGTTTTCCTAGTTTTAATTCTGCCATGGAGTTTTGGTTTTGGTGGTGGGCAAGAGCATGAAAATATATTAAATGGTCAAAGTAAAATCCCATGTGAAGCACTACAACTTCAGAATGGCCATTCTAAGTTTATAGAAGTTTGTTGAGATGTATAGACCATGGGTCTTGTTAATTTTTGGGTGTGGTAGTTATTTTATTTGCAATATTTTATTAACTCATAAAGGTTAGTATATTTAAGAGACTTTTTTTAGAAGAAGCCACCCTAAGGTGTAGTGACATTCTGCACACCTGGCAGGAACACATAGGTATTAGCATTTTAGATCATTCAGACTCAGCTGAACTGTCAGATGACCACAGCTGCATAACCCCAAAGGAGGGATCAACAGATGTGCTGAAGAACTGAGCCCAAAATGCTCACTATGAAACAAGAAACAAGGGAATCGGGGTTCAGGTCACTGTGCTTTGGACTAGTTTGTTATGTCATAATAAATTGCAGATAGTTGGTTCAAATTCACCTTCTTTAAAGAAGAAAATTAAGATGTATGTAAAATGTATATGCATGCCAATGGCTAGAAAGGAATAAATACCCAAAATGTACTAGTATAACAAACTTCTCCAGTATCTCCATGGGATAACTTATAGTTAGTCATAATGATGACTCTTAAAGAAGTGAGTTACCAGGTAGGAGTTAGAAACTATAGGATCTAAGTGTGGTTTGAGACAACTAAATCAAATCTCTTTATGATCCTTAAGTAATATACCTGGCTGTGAGGATGGAGGAATTTGGAGGACATTAGCTCTCAAACTCTTGGGAAATAGAATCCAACTTGACTTTTCAAAATCATAGGAGACTAAAGACCATCAATGTATTTAAATTATAGTAATTAATTTTGTCATGTATGGAATTCAGAATTAGAAACTTAAGATATTTTCATTATGTATCAATAAGTTATCATTCAAATATTAAGCAATTTAAAAGTAGCCATAACAGAAATATTTGCAAACTTAATGCTCTTAAACTTTCCAGACCTGAGGAAAGTTTAGAAATACATACATAATACAAATTTTAAACATACTATGATTCAAAGTATTTGAATATTTATATATTTACAAACTCATAACATTTACATATGCTATCAATAATGTTAAATTTCTTTGTGGTTAATACTTACAAATCAATATATTTTGGCATAAAAATAGCCATGAATTCAGAATATGGAAAATCTATAACTGACATTATCATCCATAAAAGGATGATATTTAGGTTTTTCAAACCAAGAAAAGCTTTTGAAGAGTTTAGGGCTGTTCTATACTGTTTTGTACTATACTGTTTTATCTAATAAAAGTCTTATCTAATAGAAGACACACACTTTTATCTACATTTAGTCTGTGTGATATACTTTGGTAAAGCATATGAAGAAAAATCCAGGCTGATACAGACATGCTAAAGACAGAGACTTTCCAAGTGTTTTTTAGTTGTTTTATTTTTCTTTTGATTGTATAATGACCTTCCAGGACTAGAGGTTTCTCAAAGTTTATTTGCATTGTTAAACATTAAAGCACAATGAACAACTTCTAGACTGTTTTATTAAATCCCTCTGGTCTTGTTAGTGGACCTTGTAAAAATAAAAACTTGGTCATCAAACACTAGCCATCTGGACAAAAATGCCTTATGATAATGATATATACCCTCAAAAATATTAAACATGGACTACCAAAGTGACCCTTGCCAATAATATCACCAAATATCATCAGAAAATTGTTTCTTTGCAATATAATGTCAAGGTTATAACAGAACCCCAAAGACTTTCAGGGTTCTGATTTACTTAAATATTAACCTAGATAACTAGCAAATATAACAAAGTAGTCACTTTCCTTGGTTCTGTATCTCCAAAGATGAGAATTGCATAACTTTTGCATGAATGTCACTCTCACTTTTATATTAAAACTTAACAATGAAAAGTGTTTATTTCATTTTGCAACTCAATCACACAAGCTTTTTTTGTCCATGACAACAGCCTCCTTCAGTTTATAGCCAGAGTGCTTCATGCATACTTCACATTTCATCACAAAGAATATTAAGATTTCCACCAAGGACAAGCTATAAAGTCATCTCTACTACTTCATCAAGGACACCACTAACGGAACTGGATGTTCTGTTTATTCACTCCAAATAAATAAGGGTGAATAACACAGTGACTTGTTACTTTGTCACTACCAACTTGAAAGATGAATTTGTCTAACAAATTTATCTTTTACCTTTATGCTGTGAGAGAAATATTCAATAGAACTAAAATGTAAATGGCACCATTTTACTTTGAAAATATTTTCACCTAACAGACCCTCAAACAATTATGGATACCACCGTGGTTCGAGGACTAGAATTTTGAGAACAAATCTCAAATAGTGATCTAATGCAGAAATCAGTGGATAAAATGCTTGCAGGCGTTTAAAAACAGGCAGCCTTCTGTAGATGAAGGTTCAGATATGCCTTCGTGGTTATATCACTGTAGTAAGTTACAATAGGTTTAGACTAAGATTAAAATAATGAGAGTTAGGCGAAAGGAAAAGCCTGTTCGTCTGTAATCTACAACTTCCTTTCATTTATATAATGGCATACCTACACCTAAGGATGTAAGGACTACTGACTAGCTCTAACAGAAACTAATTTGAGAGAAGTGGCATAGGATAGGCCAAGGGGAGAAAGTTACAGAAAGAAAGAGGCCAAGAGACACAGTCTGAAGCAAAGGGAGATTAAGAGAAAAACAACATTATGGAGAGAAAGAAGGGAAAAGGAGAGGAGGGGGAAAGAAGGCACAGAAAGTCAACCAGGCAAATGAGACAGACAGAGACAGAGAGACAGTGAGAGAGAAAATGGTTGGGGTCCACAAAGCCAGTGGAGAGAACCAGAGGAGCAAGAGAAGCAACATCAGACAGGAAGAGTAAGATTGAGAAGGATAAAGGTGGACACCTTTGCTTTGAGATGGTTGTCACATAATCAGGGACGCCAAGATCATTACGTCTCTTTGTGGTGTATTTTGGATACATGTGTATGTGTCCTTCTGTGCAGCACATGAAGTGCTTGCCCTTCTTCATACTGAGAACTAAAAGCAGCACTGATGGTTGGTGAAGGAAGTGAGGGAAGCCCTGCAGTGGAAGGAAGCAGGCTTCTTGACCTGCAGCTAGAAGAATGGTTTGGTGTGTTGTAGGGAGACCTGGCCCTGGGCATCAGGCCCGCCTACAAAAATGTAAGAGTCATTGTCATTGCTTTATTTTTCTCCTTATCACTCAAGCTAGTCTTATGGAAAATTCAAAGCAACTCTAAAAATACATAATCTCTTGTTATTGACATGTGTAAGGCATTTTCCTTTCCCAATATGAACTACCAATGGTTCTCTGCCATATAGTAGGCATGTCTAGAATGTTTTTAGATTAATTTTACTTTATGTCAATTGATGGTCTGCCAGAATGTAGTTATACAGTTATATGTACTACATGGATGCCTAGTGTCTTTAGATATGAGGAGGTTGGATCCTCTGTTACTAGAATAACAAATGGGTTCAAGCTACCCTGTGAAAACTGGGAACTAAACCCAGGTCCTTTGCAAGCATAGTCATGACTGCAGAGCCATCTCTCCAGCACCTATGTCTAGATTTTTCAATGAAGACGTAGTAAAGCTCTACTTTGCATTTAAACATAAAAATCACAAACTCACTTCTCAATAGTCACATTTTCATTATTAAGAAGAGACATCATATCATATCCACCATTGGTAAATAATTTGAAAAGCAGCAATTAAAGAAAATGACCCCCCCTTTGTCAAGCAATTACCAGTGTGCCCCTACCTCTGTTCCTGTAGAATGAAGTGAATGTGGTGATTGATGAATACACTAAGATTTTTATGTGACTATATCAGATGGAAATTGAAATTATAGACTATTATGGAAACAAAAGCCAGCTCAGCTCTGAGTACTGTGGGGAACAGCACAAGCTCCAGGAGGCTGAGTGCAGCACTGGGAAGAAAAGTGGGAACCTGAGCTGTGTGGAGGGCAATCTTCATTCTGGCTGCTGCAAGGTGGAGCAGGAAGACAACATGATTCTACTCTAGTTCCAGTAACTTTCCAAAATCATAACTAAGCACTGTTATTTATTAAAGTGTTAAGTTATTGTAATTACAGTGATACTGTTTCTGTATGTAGAAAGTGAAGCAGGAGCCTCTGGGTATTCCCTAAGTCATGTGACTGATGCCTGTGAACCAGAACATAACACATGTGCACACCATAGAATCAGTCCTGTGAGGTGCTAGTTATGCCATGAACACCTTCTCTTATTCCCATATTCTCTCCTCCTCCTCTGTCTGCCTGCTTCTTCCCACTTTCTCTCTGTGTTTGTAAAGCTTCTGACAACAAAAACATTTTAACAAACTTGTTTGACCACAGAAGCATGGCTACTTTTCCTCAGATGTTTCCTTATGAAGACAGAGTTTGCGAGATGCTGACTTTGCTGACCTTGCTACCTGAAACTCCCTGACTCCAGGGTTCTGTGATTTCAAGCAGAAGAGCTGTGGAATATAGCAACACAAAGTGATAGAACAGGGAATTGACCCTAAAATAGCTCCACGTGCCTCTGTAATCCAGGTGTTTGGACTGAGTATTCAGGAGCATGGCAGTTGAGGAACACAGAGAAGGGCTTATGACTTACTCTAAATATAATAAGCATACTGTGCACTACGTATGTGAAACAGTCCTTGGACTATTTACTTAAGAACACTTCATTTTATATCAATGAGTCTGAGGGGAAATTTTCACTTGAAAAGACCAAAAAAAGTAAAAGGAGATGATAGGAGTTAGATGTCTGCTCCCCAGACAATTCAATGCCAAATTGCAATGTGCATACTTACACATGTGAAATTTGGCAGAAACAGGGAAGTTTGCTTTGGAGGAGAACCAGAACAAAATCCAAGGCCTGGAATAAACATTAAGAGTTTATTTTATGGATACATCCGTCCTTTTAGTTCAGTGTCCCCCAGATTCCCCTAAACTTTATGATTCTTGCTTGCCTGTCATCTGTCCCTTTCAGGTGAGGCTTTGCAGCTCCAGGTGGCAGTAATAAAGTCCACACATAGGGCTCTCTCAATCCTCAATCTGGAGTATATAAACTTTGAGTTCATAGAAGAACAGTTGTTTTAGTATTATTTTTTCAGTTGTTTCAGTTTTTAGAATGAGAAACGTTTCCCCTTGGATGCTTTGATCTTTCAATATCATTTTTTTGTGTGTGAGGAAACTCAGATAATTATAAAATAGTTAATCATGGGAAAATAAATGTGACTGAAATATTTTAATATTTAGTAGACAGCTTGGTCTACAGAGTGAGATCCAGGAAAGGTGTAAAGCTGCACAGAGAAACCCTGTCTCGAAAAACCAAAATAATAATAATAATAATAATAATAATAATAATAATAATAAAAATAAAAATAAAAATAAAAAAATATTTAGCAGAAAACCAATTCCAGGAGCATTCTATCCCAGGATTTCTACTCACCACTGCTGTGGGATGTTCTGTATGTCAAGTGTGTTGCTGATTTGTCAATAAATAAATCACTGATTGGCCAGTGGCCAGGCAGGAATTATAGGTGGGACAAGGAGGAGAATAAAGCTAGGAAGTGGAAGGCTGAGTCAGAGAGACACTGCCAGCTGCCACGATGACAAACAGCATGTGAAGATGCTGGTAAGCCACGAGCCACGTGGCAAGGTATAGATTAATAGAAATGGATTAATTTAAGCTATAAGAACAGTTAGCAAGAAGCCTGGCATGGCCGTACAGTTTGTAATGAATATAAGTCTCTGTGTTTACTTGGTTGGGTCTGAGTGGCTGTGGGACTGGTGGGTGAGAGAGATTTGTCCTGACTGTGGGCCAGTCAGGAAAACTCTAGCTACATACCACTAATGATCATTTCTAAGCAGTCAAATGCTGTAGATCATGCCAACAGGAAAACAAGGAGGCTGGTACTATTATCATCTCCATTTTGTTAATGAAAAACTCACAGTAGATTAATTTTCTCAAAATCACATAGCTTTTATATACTAGGTCATATGATCATATTTCCATTTGTCTAATTCCTGAATCCAAATCTGTACTCATGCTATCCATTAGTAATTAGCTGTTATGCTATGCAGCCAGAGTAGCTGTATGAGTCCAGTTCTGATGGCACAATAAACTCTCTGTGCTCAAGAAACATTGTGGGTAGAAGAGACTGATTTAGCTCACAGTTCTGGAGGTCTAGGGAACAGCCCAAGCATCAGCTTTGCCCAGATGAGACCTTTTCAAGGATTATATAACTAATGTGGGAGCTCATACAACAGTAGAGGACACATCTCGAATTAGGAAGCCAGGGAACAGCTACAAATGAACTGAATTTCCACTAGAGTTATATAACTCCCTACTAAAGCTACCTTGACCAAACTTCTCGTCATGGACCCAGCTCTTCTGATCCCATTATCACAACATCACCTCCCTCTTAATATCAAGGTTTCAACATTTGAATCTTTGAGAAATAAGTATCTCCAAACCACAGTAGAAAATTCATGACCATATTATAAGGCTTGTGTAGTGGACCATCTAAATTCTCATCATCATTAACTTGATGAGTTTTAATTACAGGTATTCTGTGAGCTAGGGATGCATCTAAATCTTATGGTAATATGGTCTTCCATGGATACAAGTTTAGTTAAGGAAAATCTAGACAATATATTGACTCTGCTATGAATAATCAAATTGTTATGAGCTAACAATCCAACCAAATGATCAATAAGAAAACAAATAACTTCAGGCAATGAGAGCAAAAGGAGTTTGAAGGACCAAAATAGGAATTCTAGGATGATCTCATGAAGATAAAATCCTGAAATTCCTTTATGACATGCCCATAGTCTTTCCTGAATGAAGAAAACATTTACACTGAGTTTGAAATAGGCTATATGACTCTCTAGTAACTGGCATCTTACTTCTGTTCAGTAAAATAAGGACCCTTAACACGCTGTTTGTGCTCTAATCTTTGGGAAAAATAAATGCTGAAAGCATATACTGCAAAGGACAAGATGAGAGAGAGGGGAGAGAGGGAGGGGAGGAGGGAGGGAGGGGAGGAGGGAGGGAGGGGAGGAGGGAGGGAAGGAACAGGAGAAAGAAGGTGAGGAAGAGGAGGAAGAAGAAGAGGAAAAACTGATTATATTGGAAAGAGTGGGAAAAAGCATATTTGCCTATTAATAGTGATATCCAAGGAAGAAAATCCAGCCAAGAGGGTACTCATAGTAATGAGTATCTGTAGGTGAAATCAGAATCAACACTTAAGGGGAAGGATCAGAGACTGGTGGCAGCAAGTGTTTAGCCCGGGGAATCAGAGGCCTTAGTGATGACACTTGTGGAGTTGGCAGTTTCCACCACCTGTAATCAAATGCTAGAGGAACTGCCCATCATACTGCCTATCCCTTACTCATACTGCCCACTCCTCGACTTACTCATACAACCAACTCATCAGTCCTTGGAGTCTCAACATGCCATCAAGGTTTGCTGAACTCATGCAACCATGAAAAACACTGAAATGACAATGTGATTCAAACCATTGAGATGGAGAACAAAGAGAAAAGCAATAACAACAAAAAAGACAAAACAGTCTCACCATTAGAAAATAATAATTAAACAAGGTTCCTTCAAGTATATTAAGACGTGTCTCTTGTCTTTGCTGAAGAATATAGTAGATAAATGATCTGGGAAAGATATGAACTGAATTGAGAACCAGGACGAGGTGAGGTCTTGGTACATTAGACTAGTCCAGTAGTGCGATTAGATGAGAGCAGAAGGACAGGAATAATTCAAGAGTAGAAGATAAACAAATAAGCAAAATGAGAAAAATGAAGAAAATCATATGCCTGAAGTTGAAGTCAAAATGGCTAAAAAATCAAGGAATTAAATTTTTCAATATTTCACATCTGTGTTCTCCTCTTGCCCTTACTTTTTCTCTTCTGACCTTAACTCCATCTGTCACCCCAACAGTGATTTCCAAGATTCAGAGTTAGTCGGCTGTGGCCATCCATTTCTAATTGCGAATAGCAATAAAATTAGTGAGACTCTGCTCTAGGAGCTCCAGCCTTACAGCATTTCTCAAGACCCAAAAGAAAGAATAAATGCCAACTAAACATAAAAGATGTCGTATATGTTAAGGGTTCAGACTTTAATATATACCAAGTTGTAAAAGCTACAGTTATGTGAAGGCAATAACCATGTGGGTAAATAGAGTATACCTCTCTAAGATCATAAAAAAATATTCCTCCTAGGATAGTGTTAGGGATAAATTTTGTTTGTAACAATTGCGCTCTAAAACTTTAATGCTGATATTACAGTTTTAAGCATAAATACATTAGTTTTTCATAGTACCCAGACTGAAAAGTAGCAGGTGTTTTCTCACATTGCATACACACAATTTCTACATTAGTGAAACAATTTATTATGCATAGACCTTGATTAAAAGCAAATACACTTTTAATTATAAATGAGAAAAGATTAGAACCAGATTAAATGCTCAAGTGAGTGGCTAAATAGATTATGATAACTTCATCATTTAGGGATTTCTATTACATGATTGTATATGCAGGTGTCTATGTATGGATATATGCATTTGAGAAAGAAGGAGGGGGAAAAAGAGCATGATGTGGTAAGAAAAGGAGAGAAAGAGGCAGAGTGAGAGAAACACCTCAAAATTTTAGTTGTGCTAATTTATGAGTGGTGGAGATAAAAAGCATAATTATCTTTAAAAATAATTTTATGTTATTTTATTTTATACTATCTGCATATATTACATTTGTAAACAGAAAAAAAGTTTACAAAGATATTTATGTAGCTATGTTTTCTAAATTGTTCCAAGAACATCACATCTGTATTCAGTGTTGTAGCAACATTTTCATGTAAAATAATACTTGCTGAATTATCAAAATAGTCCATATTTTTAGAAAAAATTGAATAATTGGAATGAATTAATGCATTAGTTAATGCCTTAGCAACCTTCATTTAATATTCACTAAGTGTCAATCATTACCAGTCTCCAGGTTCATCAAGACAGAAGAAGTGGTTTCTGTGGTTAAGGAATAGCAAACACTGAGATCAGAAAATGTGGCAAAAAGAGAATGTTCACTCAAATCTTTGGCATGGAAGCATTCAGACACTGCTAATAGTGCAAGTGTAAAGCTCTACTGTCAGGTCTCAGATAATCTAGTGATTATTAATTCCCTAGAAGGCAATACAAACTAACAATCACACTGTCTGGAGCCTTAGTCCAGTCTACAGAAGACTGGAACAAAGCATCTCCCGGTGCCCAAGTGTGTCTCCCCTTCTTCACACCCACTTTCTGGCACACCACCCTGGATTCTCTGCTCCCAGGAGATCAATAAAGACCTAAGGCTAGCCTTAACTCCTAGTGTAATTAGTAATTTATATGTTTGTGATCTTTTTGGTTGAGGACTTCACAGCCAGCGAATACCTGGAAAATAATCCATAAAAGATAGCCTGATTATATTTTGCGTGTTTATTAAAAGGGAATAAGTGGATCAAAGAAATCACCTGTATTATTTCCTTTGGGCTCAGGAGAAGATAAGGAACATGCTTAAATCACAATTTATAATCCCAGAACCTCCTCTAAACCCCAGGAGCTATTTATCATCTCAGTGCTAAACAGGCCAGAGAGAAAACAGGCTTTCTGTAATGAAAAGTCTGGAAGTTGGAGCTATAAACAACAACATAGAAAGCTCTCTGCTATTTATCCAGACTCCAGTCATCATCCCAGGTGGAGAAATCAATGGCATCATGAAAATCCTCCCCTGAACCTCAAGAGATACTTCGTTCTCAGTGCTTGGCTTTCCTATATAGTGCTCTTACTCTGGATCAATCTCTCTCTCCAGGGAGCGCTAATAGGCTAACAGCTATAGAAGTCTGTTTTGTTCTATAAACCAGCAGGATCAAAGCAGGAGCTGGGGAAGACTTAATACTACTTCTGACTTCCTCTAAGAGGGCTGCTCTCCCTACCATAACTTTTGATGCCACTTTGGAGTCTCTTTTCCAAGCTCATTAGGATAGTGACATGCTTTAAGGGAAAAAAAATGGAGTTCATTAGGGAAAAGACTTCCCCTAAATCCATTGAGTTCAAGAGATGGGTGCACAGCTTATTAAACACAGGCTGAAGATACTGTGGGTGTTGTTCATGTGAAAACATTTCTTTTAAAATCTCAGTTTCCTTAAACTATACGCTAATATTTACTAGGTAGTAGGCTATTTGCCCTAAACTTTACCTGTATCACAGTCTCTTCTCCAGATATGTCAGCACTGCTGCTAATTGGTGTTCCTAGAAAGGAAAATGGGCTCTAGAAAATTTAGGATTAAGGAAATTACTCATAGGAAACAGGAGAAACAAAAACTTCCATTTCCAAATGCACAGGATAAATTTACATTGTATGTGGATATTTCATATCAAAAGATTTTATGTAGCATCATTTGAGAATAGCATCAATTCTAAACTATTGAGGACATTTTAATGTATATGCAGATATAAAGCACTTGATTTTTTGTTTAATTTTAGATCACTGACCCAGCAACATATAACTGTTGACTGATGTATCAGACAGTGTGGCTCAGGATACTGATGAAAGAACATGACAAATTTCCGGTTTAAGTGACAGCATGTTATATTTGTGTGAATACTCTTGATCAAATGCAAATAATAAGAACATTAAATATAATTAATGAGATTTTTTGGGCCATCTTTCTTTTCAAGTATTCTGATAGTGAGACTTTACTATGAGAAAATATCAGTAGGACAGAAAATCTCAGAGCACACTCCAGTAAAAGGGACACTGCATTCTCATCCCTCCCTATGGTAAGTCTTGACACTCAGAATTCATGTTCAGAACATGACTTGGTGGCAACATAACTCTATAAATGAAATTGTTTCATTATTACTACTATATTATTTATCCTCCCCCAAATGTACAAATGTCACTTAAAGGTAGTTAAGAAATGAATAATAAAGCCGGCCGGTGGTGGCGCACGCCTTTAAACCCAGCACTTGAGAGGCAGAGCCAGGTGGATCTCTGTGAGTTCAAGGCCAGTCTGGGCTACCAAGTGAGTTCCAGGAAAGGCGCAAAGCTACACAGAGAAACCCTGTCTCGAAAAACCAAAAAAAAAAAAAAAAAAAAAAAAAAAAAGAAAAAAAAGAAATGAATAATAAACACATAAATTAACCTATTTAATTTATTTAGCTGAATTAATTAATGAGCAAATCTAATACTTTGGGACCCATTTTATTAAGTTTTCATCTTAAAATGTCTTTAAACTTTATGAAGTTTTCATGCAAAATGGAAGTGATGGTTACTCTCTCTCGATTAAATAGTGGCTACAGAAAAATACTAGAAAATAGAAACAAATATATTTATCAGAATAATTTGGAGGCCTACATTCCTTCTCTGGAATGCAGGGGAAAAATTGAAGTGTGTTTTTCTTTAAGTGGCATATTTGTTTGACACAAGCATTGAAAATCCCCAAAGCGCCAGGCTGTGGTGGCGCATGCCTTTAATCCCAGCACTTGGGAGGCAGAGCCAAGCGCATCTCTGTGAGTTCGAGGCCAGCTTGGTCTACAGAGCAAGATCTACGACAGGCATCAAAATACACAGAGAAACTCTATTTCTAAAAACCAAAAAAAAAAAAAAAAAAAAAAAGAAAAGCCCCAAAGCAAATGTGTACATGAAGTCTAATCTACTGGGTGTCTAGAGGAATTCAATTCCCAAGAAATGGTGGCTTAAGTCATCTGTGTATTGAAGGGTAGCTCCTTTCTGTCATTGTTATAATACCTGCCCAGAGCTGCCTGATCAGTAATGTCCTTTTGGCCTCTTGATACAGAAGCTGAGAATAAAAAGGAATTTCCTCTATAGTTGCTAAGGAATGGTCTTGCCTGTAAAGCTAAGATGTCAAATAAAGTTATCAGACCATGAAAAACAAGAATTAGAAGTTAGTAGTAGGGAAGGACCAAGAAGCAGCTTAGGAAGGAAAGTTCTGTGGCCGGACCAGGACTACAGCACAGGGCTTGAAGATCCCAACCTGATCATAAGCACCATTCTTATCCCCTAGGTCAGATGTTTTAAAATTGATTCAGCCCATTTAACTAATATTATCAACACATGGACTTTTTTAGGTGGGCAGGAGAATTTTATCTTCCCAGACAGATAAAGGTTAGAGAGAGAAAGTAACATTCCAGTCATTAGCATCATGCATGTACTATATATTAATCTTCACAGTTACTGTGATAAGAAGATTATATGTGATGTTTTGAATGACTAAGTATCCTCGAAACTTAAATAAATGGCACATGGGGTTAAAAAAAATCTCAATGCCAAGACAATGAGTCGGCTCAGTGGGTAAAAGTACCTGAGTTCGATTCCTGGAATCCACATGGTGGGAGGACAGAATGGACCCCCACACATTTTCTTCTGACCTATACATGTGTGCAATAGCACTGTGCACACCCAGCTACTTTACAAGATACAAATAAGTATACATATAAACAAATGGAAATTATTTTTACAAATCTTGTAGCTTATAACATTGAGCATTTGTTTATTGTTGCTGTTTGTTTTCAAGTATATCACTTTGCTTCCCCCAATAATTTAGTATGTTTCGTAAATTAGAAAAAATTCTTCAGATGAACTGCTTTCAACGTCAGAGAAAAATCTTAAAACCACTCATAAATATAGTAATTTCAAAGGCAAAAGATATAGAATGTAATGTTTTTGTATTTACGTAGTGAAAGGAATACTGTAATTGATACCTACTTATTGGTTCACTGTATTATATCCTTCACTGATCTTAAGAAAACAAGAGACCCAAGATATACTGATGGTTTAACATGTGTGGTGGTATTGTGTTCCCTGAAATATTGTGCACCCTAATAAACTTACCTGGGGTCAGAGACAGAACAGCCACAATATTAAACATAGAGGATAGGCAGTGGTAGCACATGCCTTTAATCCCAGCACTTGGGAGGCAGAGCTAGGCATAAATCCATGTGTTCAAGGATACAGCCAAGCATGGTGACTCATGCCTTTAATCCCAGAAAGCAAGCCTTTAATCCCAGGGAGTAGTGGTAGAAGGCAGAAAGGTATATAAGGAGTGAGGACCAGGAACTAGAAGCATTTGGCAGGTTAAGCATTTGGCTAGTTAATCTTTCAGGCTTCTAGCACAGTTCAGCTGAGAGCCATTCAGATATGAGGACACAGAGGCTTCCAGTCTGAGGAAATGAGACCAGCTGAGAAGTTGGCCAGGTGAGGTTAGCTGTGGCTTGTTCTGTCACTCTGACCATCCAGCATTTCACCCCAATAACTGGCCCCAGGTTTGATTTTATTAATAAGAACTTTTAAGATTCCTGCTACAAACATGTGTCTCACACTTATGATTGGAATTATTCTTCAAGATTTTACCCATTTTTGAAAATAAGAAATGAAAAAGGCCTGAGTCTATATCCAAGGGTCAATAGGCTATGTCCTGTGAAACTAGACTATCTTCAGTACTAACTACTCTACAATGAAAATAACCTAATACAGGTTTCTCTGCCAACCCACAGTGAAGCTCGGTTCCCGCTTGCCTTGCTTAGAGTTTGCTTTGAGAATTTGATGCTCTAATTTCACAAAGTTAAGGGCTTAGCCAATTTTTGTGTCTAACGCAGTTGCCAAGTAATTATTTTTACTAGCTTAGGAAAATTGCATAAAATAGAGTCCAAAGATATGAACTAAAGTACTCCTGAAAGGAAGCTCCAGTGTTGGAGATTAGAATCTAAACTATACCTTCACCCGCCTTAGAACCACTTCCTATGTGCTTAAGGAACATGGAAAACAAAAGCAGATTGTAAAATCCTTGTTTCACCCCTGGAAGTAAATTAAGGAACAATAAAACTGAGTGTGACCTAAGGCATTCCCTTACATTCTTTTCACCCTTTCTCAGAAACAGAAGCCAATTTGATGGGGGAGGGAGTACAGTACTCCATCCAGTTTTGTTGGCACCTTTGCTTCCTCTTGGCAACAATATTGGTTTCTAGTCTGAGTTGTCTGTGGAGATCTAACAGAAAAAGCTGATCATCTCTGATCATTGTTTGTCAGGTAGAGTTTGGTTTTCTTTCCAATCAACATGAAGGGGACCGGGGTTCTCATAGCACCTGAAGTGTGAGCTGAGTGGAACATTTTCTCTCGCACTTTCTCACTTCTCCATTGGGAGGGAAGGGATGAAGGAGAGAGACAGAGACAGAGAGACAGAAAGAGAGATAGAGAGACAGAGAGAGGAGGAAGAGGGAGAGAGAGGTTTATAACTTCTTGATCACTTTCAAAAGTCTCGGTGTCTTTATCAAAATCATGAAATTATTTTCAGCACACACTACTCTGCTTCATGCAAATACTATTACATATATTAGTAAAGTTGCATACACCAAATTGATTTTGGGATTCTACTAATGTCTGTACTACAGTTGTAGATGACATAAATTGGTTAATTAAATAAAGGGTCTTGACTTATACAAAATAGACAGAGGGAATTATTTTCTCCATCTCAGAAGTGGCAGATAAAATATTTTCCTTTCAAATGTTGGAGAGGCCCAGCTACACGGCCTTTGTTACAAAGCCTGGATTCCTGTCATCCTGTTACAAGGAGCCAAGAGATGGAGCATGGTGATGTCTAAGTGGCTGTTCTGTGACTCCACATTAAGCAGGATTTTTTAAAGCACTTCTTAGGATAGTGGGAATCTCCATCACCATGAAGTCAGTATTCTGCTGTCTATCTTGTATATAGACTGGCAGCTACACGAAGGTGAAGATTAATGCTGCATTCCCTGTTCTGTATGCATGGCAAGGCCTCCTGTACAGTAGTAGACATGTCATGATCCCTTTTGGATGAATTGGTCTCACTGTTTCTGTTCAAGTATAAGTGCAGGTAAATGCATCAGAGTTCAGAAGCCCACTTCAGCTTTAAAACTCCATGTCTCTGTGACAACACATTTTCTCTTTTGTAATAAAATACATGCTAACCAAACTCATGTACATCAGTTTTGCTAAGTTTATAATGGCTTTCCATGTTAGCAGATAAATAGAAGATTAATTTTAAAAATAATGGTTATAAATGCTACTTTTAATTTTCCTGAAATATGAAATATAATTTTGACAGATGAAACATAACTTTAGTACAATAGATAGTACTGTAGAAAAGAAGAAAAAGTTTGGCACAGAAACTAATACATTATTGGACCAAACCACAATACAGTGTGCTTAATTTGCAATCTCATGGGTAAGAACTGTTTTCTGAAGATATCTGGTCAAAAATAACACATATTTCTTGCAAGAAGTCAGATTTAAAGGTAATATGACCACATGAGGACATAACATCCTCATATCATTCATACAATGAAGAGGGATGCATTATTTTATTCTTTAATAAGCAAATATTAAAACTCTATGCCAGAGAAATGGCTCAGTATGTAATAGTAATAGCTATAGAAGCATGAGTACTTGAATTCAAATCTGCAGTATCCATGCAAGAAACTATATATGGAGTACCTGTAATCCCAGTGCTCTGGGGGACAGAGGCACCAGGATGCTCACATGCTGCATGCCAGCCTAGCTCCAGGTTCCATGAGGGTCCATGCCTCAAGTGACTAAGGTGAAGACTGATAGAGTAGGTTACTTCATATCCTTCCCTAGCTTATCTGTACATGCATGGGCACATACACATATACACGTGCACATGCTATACACTAAACATACACAATCTTTTATACTTGTAAAGATATAGGAAATTAAAAAAATAAATTAAACATTTGAAGATCAGAACACTAGCAAAATAAAATTGGCAGATGAAGATATCTCAGAAATCTTCTGGGAGGCATCAGAGTTTTATATCAAGTTGTCATTATATGCTTTACTGAAAAACAGGCAACCTTTAAGAAGTTATCAAGGAAACTACTGATAACTAAACAGAAACTGCTTAAGTAATTAGCAAGTGCAAAGACTCCTAGTGCAGTAAGCCCAGTGCAGAAAACTGGAGATGGACAGGAGCAAAAATAATGTTTAGAAGGTGAAAAGATGTAATAGGACTTCGACTTTGATTTGAGAGTGGTAGAGAACCAATGGATGTTTTTGAGGGGTTTTGAGATGGGGAAAGATGACTTCGGTTGTTATGTGGATGAAAGGCTTCAAAGAGAAAAACTTGGGAGCAAACAGATTAGCAAGGAGGAAGCAATGCACAACCCAGGTGAGAACTGGGATATGAGTCACGGTACAATCAGGAGAGATGATGAGACATGTTTTGCTTTTGGATGCTTCCAGAGAGCACTTTGATAATGAATTCTGTGAAGGAATGGAGGGTTTGAAGTTGATCCTTAACATTTGGCCCTGGGGCGATCGATAGTGGAGCTTTCAGGAACTGAGAAGTATCTCTGTCAAGGGCGTTTACATGTCACCTTTCATTTCTTAGTAAATTATATCTATGTTGGTAATAAGTTTAGCACCTAGACACTAATGTAAATTAAAAAATTAAGGAAAGAGAATGAGCTAGAATTGTGCATTGGCAGTTGTGATAG
Source organism: Peromyscus eremicus (assembly GCF_949786415.1). Lineage (NCBI taxonomy): Eukaryota > Metazoa > Chordata > Mammalia > Rodentia > Cricetidae > Peromyscus > Peromyscus eremicus. Next base: position 58,331,029 of record NC_081417.1, read on the forward strand.
TTAGTGTTAATAGACAACTTGAAGGAATCTAGAGTTACCTGCAGCATAGACCTCTGTGCCTGTCTGTAGGGTGTGATCTTGATCTGCATTGAGGTGGGAAGACTCACTCACTTGCCGCTGGTACTGTCTTTCCCATGATGGAATCCTAGACTGCTTTTGCTGAAAACGGGTTCTAAGGACCAGTGTGAACTCATCATTCTCTCTTTCTGACTGTGAATATGATGTGACAGGCTGCCTTTGAGCTCCTGACTTTACCATAATAGACTACACCTTTGAACTGTGAGCCAGCATAAGGTCTTCTTACTTTCATCAGAGTATTTTTATCACAATGACAAGTCGGCAGAAATTGAGATTTCTTAAAATGAGGTGCAATATACCTACAGAGGTAGTTAGAAAGGGTGAGAAGGGAAGATGTCATGAAGGGCAAAGAAAGGAATTAGATATATTACTTCATTATGTGACTGCCTCTAGTATATCAGAAGTAATGAACATTGCAGGAGAAACTGAAAACTGACTGATGAAGCACCTGGTCAAACCCATTACAGAAAATACTTCTAGGACGAGGGATCTGCTTTACTGGTCTTTTTAAACAATTAACTTTCATTTGAGAGCATTAAAACTTCCAAGTGATGTGAGCACAGAAAGATTTAGATTTCAGAGAGTACTCACAATCTGGTGGCTTACCTGGGCATAGTGATTGAGAACTTTCTTAAATCCAACCTATGTGCTCAGTGTCCTCAGTACAGAGAAATAACTGACTCATAATATACCTAGAATGTAATTGCAGTCATATTGGCTATATATTAAATATATTTTCTCCTGCAACTTGAAAAAAAAATATTAGTCCCAAGAGGGGAAAGAGCATCATCTTGCCTCTGGTGTTTTTTAGTGGTTAAGATAAACATACAAAATTTCGTTAGGTGAATGAGGTCAAACTATGACCTATAACTCTCAGGAAATTAAGATGATATAATATAATATGATAATAACAATAACAACAGGACTAAATTTCTTCTGGTGAGTCATTGGCATATACTTGGTGCTATATTTGTATTTCATGCATCCATAAACTTTGAAAGATTTTGGTTACTGTTATTTTAATCATCTTAATTGAAAATTTCAACTTCATGAAGAGTTTCATATATGAATACCATATTTATACCATTTCTACCGTTACCTCTCCCTGCTATAACTCATCCCATAAGCCCTCCCCATCAAGTTCATGTCTCCTTCTTCTACAATTATTATTTTTATATACACACACACAAAAACCATTGAACCATTTAGTATTGCTCATATATATCTATACGTATATCTATATGTATATCTATATGTATATCTATATGTATATCTATATGTATATGTATATCTCTATCTATCTATCTATCTATCTATCTATATATATATATATGCTGAGGACTGACCACTTGGGATTGAATAATCTATCAAAGAACTTGTCTCTCCCAAGATCCTCCTTCTCTTAACAATCAGTGATTGCCTCTAGCTCTTTCATAGTGTGTCTGTCGGGGGGAAAAGGGGGTGTCAACTTTTTCTCATCCACACGCCAGTTATTGGTGAAATTATTAAGGCCACTCCACGTAGTTAAAAGGAGATTTATTTAATGGCGTAACTTACAAGTTAAGGGATAGGTAGGTCGCGGGGTCTGGGGAAGGTGTATCGCAGTCCAGAGGTGTTCTCTGGAGCTCTGCTTGGCCCACCTTCACCGTCCAAGTTCCCAGACCGGAGTGAGAGCGCAGCCCATGCAGATCTCAGGTCTCCAGGCGCCTCCCTTGGCCCCGCCTTGTAGGCGTGACAGTTGCCACAGTCTTAATGGGGATTGGAACTTCCAGATCAAGGCTGGAATGGCTACCCATTACACACACTGGCACATTTGCCAGTATTGTCATTATGTAGGTCTTGTTTAGGCAACCACGTTTTTTTAAGTTTTATAGTTACTGCATCTCTGTTATGTCTAGAAGACATTATCTAGTGACAGGTGTCCTAGTTCTAGTTCTTGGAATCTTTCTTCTCTTCTGTAATGTTTCCTAATCTTTAATTATAAGAGCAGCATTGTAAATGTATCAGTTAGGATTGGACACACCATGGTTACTTATTTTCTGCATTTTGAATTGGTGTGGACCTCTGTAGTAGCCTCTATCCAATGCTGAAAAAAAAAAAAAGTCCTGATGAGGGATGAGAGCTACACTTGTCTTTGGGTATAAGTTTTTAGAGTAGAGCTAAAAACTATATTGATTTAGGGAATGGTAGTATCATGTTTTTCTCTAGGGTCTATGACCTGATCAATCATTGTTAGATGCCTAAGTTTCCATAATCATGTATGATCACTTCCCACTGAGCAGTCCTTACTCTCAATTAGACAGCTATTGGATACTGGCAAGATATGAAGTAACACTTTACATCATTGGATATATCTTGCCAGGCAGGTCATTGTTGTGGTTCATAGGTTTTACAACTGGATAGAACCTTGGTCAGAATAGCTATCATCAAGCAAACAACTGATAACAAATGCTGGCAAGGTTGCCAGGAAAAGGGAACCCTCATTCACTACTGATGAGATTACAAATCACTTCATCTACTGCTGAAAGAAGTGTGGAAAATTCCTTAAAAGTTAAAAATTGTTACCCCATATGAAGTAACTACACTACTCCTTCTTATACTCCCAAAGGACTTGACATTCTATAGAAAAACTTGTTCTTGTTGTGGGATATTTGTACACTGTGTGAATGCATATTGCTGTGATTGGTTTAATAAAGAGCTGAGTGGCCAATAGCTAGGCAGGGGGTATAGGTGGGACTTCTGAACAGAGAGATTAAGTAGGAAGAGATAATCAAGGCTCAGAGGAGATGCCAATGAGTCATGGAGGGAGTCAGACATACAGAATGAAAGAAAAGTAAAAAGTCACATGGTAAAATATAGAGAAATAAAAGCAGGTTAATTTAAATTATAAAGGGTAGTAGGACAAGACTAAGCTAAGGCTGAACTTTCATAATTAATAATAAGTCTCCATGTCATTATTTGTGAGCTGACAGCCCAAAGAACAATCCAACTACTTATGGCATCTAACGTGGAGGCTAGAATATCCACATAAGGCCTGAGAAAGCTGTTTCTCAGGTAGGGGGCTTGGACTTCAGAAGTATGGCTCTTTTAAGAGGCCCTGCTGTGCAGTAAAGCACTTGAGCAGCCAAAGTGCTAGGTAAAAATTTCTGCTGCATTGTGGACACAGCAGCTTCCCAGAGCTGGATCAGTAAATGTGCAGGCATGGAACTAGGCTCTCGGGGAACTGAGGGGAGTGGAGCCAGTCACCAGAGCCCTGCAGCAGCTGGTGTGTCATTTAAGGTTTGTCTCGTGGTCAGAGAATAATGCTACAGGTGCAGAGTAAAGTGGTCCAGACTGAGAAAATCTTAAAACAGATACAGTAAAAAAATGGGTATAGACAGTCATAGAAAAAATATTTTAAAAACAATAAAGTCTTTAAAGAGAGAGTAAAGTAACATAAAAAAATAAGCCTGGTAAAGATGGTAAATACACAGGATGTCTGGATCATCCAAGGCAGTTTGTTGACTTTGAATTTTTAAATGCTAATGTATAAAAACCAATAGCTTCTGAGAGACATTGGATGTGGAAACTGCTAAATTAAACCAACCTGTACATTTTAAGAATGTCTTAACTCCAAAATGAAAGTCAAAAAATATGTAGAATTGGCGAAGAGGTTATGCCTTTGTTTCCACAGGAAACAAAAAGTTACTGTTCTCTTCAAAATTAATGAAGATCAGATTTGATTAGGGGAGACCTCTTGAACATCTTGGCTACACACGTAAGAAAAGAAACCTAGAAAGACTACAGGGCAGGTGATGCACATGCTGATCCTTCTACATGGGAACAGCTTTGAGACTGGATGAGACATGATAAATCTTATTGGTTACAGAGTCCTCATAACTTATTACTACATGTCATCCTTTCATATGGATGGAGATTTTTATTAGAGCTTGATTATGCAGTCCAAATGGACTTATAAAATTGACAGATGCCTTTTACCTGCTCAAACATAGAGCAAAAAATCTTTAGTTGACTTGTGCATACCACACATTCCATAGTTGTGTTAATACAGATATATATGTTACCTTTTAAAATTTATGTGTTTTCAGAAAAAAAAAATGGACCAGATACCAATAAAGACAACTAGCTCAGGTGATCTAGGCTCAAAATGCTTCTGTTGCAGTTTCCTCACAATTCTGCATCCAGAACAGCTTCAACGCTGCTAGCTGAGATGGTCAGCCTCACAGATTTTATCCAGTTAAGACTTCAGATAAGCTCTTCACTTTCCCATCACATAGAGATTAAAGAAAAAAACAATACAGCTAGCTATTCTAGGACTTGACCATATCCCAATTTTCTCAGGGTCCTCTAAAGGTACTGTCACCCTCTAGACAACAGGAAGCAGTGTAGAGAACATGTTGCCCACATTCTCAAGTTTGTTAGAACAGACTCTATATATGTTTCTAGTCTTGTTTAAGGTATTTTTTGTGTATCAATGCAAATTTATGGTTACTTTTATTAGAATATATATATATATATGTGTGTGTGTGTGTGTGTGTTTTTCTACTTTTCTTTAAGTTATTGTACCTATGTAGCTCATTTAACAATGTAATGTAAATTCTAGTCCTTGAAAATTATTATTACAAATCATTTAGAATAATTAAAAATACAGGTTAGTAGTTAGCCATCTAACAATCAAATTTGGGCCATGTTAGGTATGTTTTCAAGGTCAAACAGAGATGTTTTAAGAAGACAGTCTTCAAACACTTCAGAGACCTATAGAATATGGTATTTAAGATGTTTTAAAAATCTAAAGTTTTTCATGACAATTTACTTCAAAAAAGAAAGATGGGCATCAAAAACTCCATATGGAGTTTGCTTTTATTGTAGCAAAATTAGTCACTGGGAAAAAAACTACCCTTGTGTTGACTGTTGACTGTATGCTGTTCAAATTGGACAAGCAGGACACAAAAGAAGGCAACTTCTGAACTTTGCCAAGACAATTTTTTTTTTTGCTTCACAAAAAGTCTATCAGATATTCTAGGACTGTAGGCTGAAGATGGATGCCCCTATGTTACAGAGGAAACCTGGGTGACTGTCCAGGCAGCCAACTGTCTCTGTCATTTCTATAGTTTTGGAATTTGTTTGCTCTTCACTTCCTGTTTACTCAGGTAATATCATATCCTTCTCAGGTCTCTCATGGAGTTAAAGATGAGATAGTTATAGTTACAGTTTTTCTTGTTACCAGATTAAAAAAAGAAATTTACAAAGGATGTAAAGTATATAAGGCTGAGAGCCATAAAGCTTAAATTGTTTATCTAAGATGATGTTTGAAGGTCTAAAAAATATTTTTAGGATTGTAATACAAGTTATGATAGAAAATGGTTTAGGTATAAAAGTTTGGACTCATCAAGATAAGATTGATAATAGAGTAAGTTATCCAAATTTAACAAATACAAATGGACTGAACATTGAGAATATAATTCTTGCCTGATAATTATTCTTATTGTATACAATTTTATTATTTTAGAGTTAATACCTTTTCTTTTTACTGAGAGGAAAATGTCATGGGATATTTGCACATTGTGTGAAGATATATTGATGTGAGTGGTTTAATAAAGAACTGAACACCTAATAGCAAGAATGTAGGAATAAGTGAGACTTCTGGGCAGAGGAGAAATAGGAGGAGATAATCAAGGTGCAAAGGAGATGCCAATAAGACATGGAAAGAATAAAGAATGAAAGAAAGATAAAATGTAGATTAATAAAAGCAGGTTAATTTAAGTTATAAGAGCTAGTGGAACAAACCTAAGCTAAGGTTGACCTTTCATAACTTTTGTTTTATTTTTTTTTTGTTGTTGTTGTTGTTTTTTGAGACAGGGTTTCTCTGTGTAGCTTTGGTGCCTACCTTGGATCTCGTTCTCTAGACCAGGCTGACCTCAAACTCACAGAGATCTACCTGGCTCTACTTCCCCAGGCTGGGATAAAAGGCGTGGGCCACCACTGCCTGGCAACATTTCATAATTAATAAGAAGTCCCCATGTCATTATTTGTGAACTGGGAGCTCAAAGAAAAATCTACCAACATGTTCCTCCATGATTACTGTTGCTCTATTCACAATAGCCAGGAAACTGTAAAATATTAGATGTCCTTTAACTGATGAATGTATAATGAAAATGTGATACATGTACATGATTGTATTCTGTTCAATTGTAAAGAAAACGAAACCCTGAAATTTACAGTGAATAGGTATAATGAAAAAATACTATACTGAGTGAGGTGGCTCAGACCAGAGAGACAAATGCTGCATATTATCTCTAATTTATAGTTCTTAATTCTGAATCTTTAGATGCGAGTATATAAACTGGAGTAGACACAGAAGTCAGGTGGAGAAGGGGATCTAGAGAGAGGGACAGTGGGACACATGTTGTATGAAGTAAGAGAGAAGAAAGAGGGGGAGGATCATTCTAATTTGGATGGAGGAGGGAGAATGATACAAAGGGAAAGGGATGTACAGGAGATACAAAACAGTAAGGAAGTCTATAAATCCACCTAAAATGCAACTATTTAATGAAGTTGTACCAAGCAGGGTGAAAATGCTTCCCTCAAGACCTTTAGACTATTCAACAGAAACTACATTGTCAGGCATGGGAAACATCTCTTTGAGATGTTACTCAGGGGAGTCCAAGAGAATCCCCAAACAATATTGGCTATCACCATTGCCCATGGATGCCTCCCAGAACTTAAAGTAAGACATTATATCTGAGCACATTATCCACTTTGGACAAAGGATCTGGAAGTCTTCTCCCTGAGGACTAGCTCTGATAGCATCAAGAGATGCCATGCAAACTGCCAGGAGGGGGGAAGCAACCAATATTATTTTAAATTCTAACATGATAAACTGCAGACAAGATTATGTAGAATTTCTATCACCAGACAGACAAAGGATAACAGACAGAGTGCTGAAATTATTTTCCAATGGATTTGGGCATCAACCTTTCTTGGGTTGCATTTCTTCCAATGTTATAGATGACTTGGTAGATTCAATGGGTCATACGGGGTAACTGTCTTTAGGTTCGCCAACTGTAAGCATGTGGATATGATTAACGCACTGTGAGGACAAATTTTGAAAGCTGCATAACTCATTAGTAAAACCTCCTCTCTTTCTGGTGAAGGACTGAAGGAAAGAGTCATATCAAGGATTATTCTTTAGTTTAATAAATGTTCATAGGATTACAACTGGGCATGGTCGTGTACACCTTTTTTTTCCTTTCTTTCTTTTTTTTTTTTTTTTTTTTTTTTTTTTTAATTTTTATTTTGCAATACAATTCAGTTCTACATATCAAATAAAGGCACTTATACCCATAAAAAATTTCTGTTGTTCTTTTTCTCTCCAAATTGTAAATTTTGCTTTTATTTTTGGCATACTTATTCATTTTCATTGTAGTTCTGAATACAAGTAATTTCTAATAACCACGTGGCAGAGTCAATATTAGGATGCCTTGGGAGACCAATGCCTTACCACTTGGCCAATGTGCCTGCTGGAAGTATAGCTGGGTCATAAGATAAATGTATTTATAGCTTTTTTGAGGAATCTTCACACTGAGTTCCCTGGTGGTTGTACCAGTTTGCACTCCAACTAACTATGAATAAATGTTCTTCTTTCCCCTTACCCACATAAGTACTTGTCAATTCCTTAATTCTAATTAAAAAAAAAAAAAAAAAAAAAAAAAAAGAGTCATATCAAGGTAGAAGATGAAGAACTGAGGTTGGACAGAGATATCAGTTTCTCAGCCAGCACTACCATTCACACAAAAGAAAGGAAAGAAAATCCCCAGGAGTACTAGAGACAAACAAGTCCTTGGTCTCTGGGCTAATGGAAAGATAATGCCCTCCAATTATTACATTCAACTCCATTAAAGTTAAAACTTGCACTGACCTTGGAACCTTAGGAAGTGACTCAGATGATTACTGCAAAAAAAAAAAAAATCCAGAAATAAGAATGAATTTCCAAGATTACTTTTGAACTACCTAGAATTTTAGTGGGAGAGTGGACTATTGGTTTGGAAACATCTGGTCAGTGCTTATAGGAACTTGTTCCATGGTATTGTCTATGAAAGGATATTCACAGTCTTTTATTGAATAGAATCTACATAATGACACAGTTCAGACTTTTGTGAAACCTATGATTTCATCATACAGAATATGGGACTTTTTAATCTATCACTCACTGGCTTCAATAGTGTTTTATCCAGTGAAGGACCCCAGTAGTAAGCCTTTGTTCAGACTGGCTAAAACTATCATTCTAGGTACTCATTTACCCCTCAAAATCATAACATTGGTAATCTAATGACGGAGTAGCCTGGAATTTCAGACATACTTACAAAGAATATTTGAACACTTATTATAAGCAACAGGGCTATCACATTTCAAATAGCTGATATTTTCCTAAACATAAATATATCATATAAGCCGGGCGGTGGTGGCGCACGCCTTTAATCCCAGCACTCGGGAGGCAGAGCCAGGCGGATCTCTGTGAGTTCAAGGCCAGCCTGGGCTACCAAGTGAGTCCCAGGAAAGGCGCAAAGCTACACAGAGAAACCCTGTCTCGAAAAACAAAAAACAAAACAAAAAAAAAAAAACAAAAAAAAAATATATCATATAAATTACTTTAATTCTTCAGGATTCTTCATGATAACTCTGGAGCTTTCTAGGTAATTATTTGATTATTATTGGGCTTAGATTGGCTCAACTTTTTAGTTGTCTTTCTGTCTGGAGCATATAAGATTTGTCAAACAGAGATGTAAGCTCTACTTTTCTCATCACCATCTTGCAGGCTTTAGTGTTCTCTTGACAAGTCCTGATGATCAGAGGATGAATATTAATTTTGCGCCATGGTAAGATCAGGATTTAGGCAATACTAAATGCCAAACCTTCTTTTAGAAAAGAATGCTAGAACATTCCATGAACAAATGCTTCATACGATACCTTTGAGAGTACAGAAACTACTTTTCCCTTTAAAATATGAAGTCACAATGTAAGATTCTAGAAATCTACCCTCAGTTATATGTTTTTCTTTATAGCTAATATAAACATTATTGCCATAACATGCCAGGGGCGATAAAGGTTTAGCTCCTTCAATTTCATATTGTGATTCGGAGAATATTGGATCTGAAACTCTGGACTTCGGGAAGTTTGTGACAATTGATGCAGATAAATTAGGTAAGCCTATCGCATGGGAATGTAAACACAGTCAGCACTGCAGAGTGACAGACTCAGCTGCTGCACGTTGAAAATGGCTTCCATTTCCAGTATCACTTACCAGATATAATGTACATTTTTTGATAAAAAGACAGCATCATGGTAAATTGCCAACTATGCTATCTATAGAGAAACCATTCACAACACTGGTAGGATCGCATCAGTTATGTAAGATATTGATGTTCAGTCATAAAAAAATGCTGAGCTCTCTAAAAACTGAAACCAAGTGCAGCTTGAATTTCAAAAAAAAAAAAAAAAAAAAGCCCTGAAAAAGAAAGAGTTTCTTTGCCAGTCTGTATTTTATTATGTTGAGATTTAGAGGAAGAAAGAAATGGAAGAATCAATCAATTCTCGTTAAACCAGAAAACAAAAATATACATGAGACTCATTGGTAGATGGTTTTATTTAGTCACACAAATCTGGCCAGAGTCAGTAGCAATTCATATTTTTTTTAGAAGAAATTTATCAGATTGGTGTGATATTATATGGTTTCATTTTCTAAATGTAAAAAAAAATAATTACGCTAATGCTGAAATATGAGGATAGTTCAATTTACCATTATTTTCTCATTAGAATTTTTTTATGTCAATAATTTACCATATCACATTATCAACTTTCCCAACTTCAGATACACAGAACAGAAAAAGCAACAAATATGCATGGAATTCTAGGACAACATGCCCAGCAACATTTACCTACAAAACATAACCCAGGAATTGACCCCTGGTAAGGAACCTTTGATTATTTTATAATACATCTAGGGAATGGCTTGCATCCTGCTTCATCCCCTTTTCACCTAAAACACTTTACTTTAAACTTCATCTTTTAAAAGAGGAGTTACATCAAAATTAAGAAGGAAGGGGTCATGAATTTGGAAGAAAGAGGGGTGACACTGAGGAATTTGGGGGGATGTGGAAGCAGTGTTCATATGTGAAATTCTCAAAAAATAAAGCAAATTAAAAATCAAGTATCTGTTTCATCATCTTTAGAGTATTTCACAATTTACCAAACAGGTCATGTATTGACTGATATGTAGTAGTATGTTCATTGTATCAAAGCACACTGATTTTTGTATATTTATTTTACTTATAATTGCAATAACAGTGCCTTGTTTTGAATATAAATGGGATGATGGTTTCTAAATATTTAGATACTGCCAAATCAAAGTTTAGACTCAGTGACATTTGTCTGTATATATCTCTCTACCAACACATAAAACAGCAACATAGGATGCAGTTTTTGCAGTAAATGGATGTATAAGCTTAATCTGCCCTTAATGTAATTGGGCCAATCACATCTTAGCTCTAGGATTTTTCTTTCTGCCACCAAAATTTTCCTAGTGACAAGTTGAGCTTGTCTCATGCCTGACATTAAATATGTGATGCTTTGTCCACTGGAGTGGTATTAATGGCTCAGAAGTATAAATGACATGACTGTCTTGAAACTGAAAAAGTCTGCATTCTAAAGCTGGCAGCCCCCTCTCCATGAGCACAGGGCTGGGAAAGTAGAACAGCAGAATGACTGCATTCAGCAACAACAGAATGCCTAGTTTTCATTTGTCCTGTTGATGTGAAATGCAATAGTAATTAGACTATGTCAGCCCAATTTTTATTATTGACATCAGATATGTTATAGGGAAAAATACATTTTGGTGTGAATTAAGAATATCTCAAAACTCCATGAAGTCCCAGTCATTAAATGTTGGCCTTGTCAGATTGTCAACCATTGGAATGGAGATTAAAATAAATATGAAATTCGCTGTTTCGGTAGCCTGCATTAATTTTCGTCTTTGTGGAGTAGAATGGAAATAGGAATAAACAGAACAGAAAAGAGTTCTTTAGAGGCTTGATTAACTGAAAACCAATTGTACGTTCATTCCTAAAATTTCTTAGATGTGTCTGTATTTCTTAAAAGAAATACTGTAGTGATTATTGGAGTCTTATATCTTCTTCCCAGTCAACAGTTGTGGGACCTTTGGGAGACAACCTAATTAAGTCACAGTTCCCTCATTTTAGGAGATAAGAATAATGCTCCAGGGACTGTGGACAGGAAAATGAAATAAAGTAAAGTAAAGTCCTTTGTGCAATGCCTCACACACACTAAATGCTCAGTAAACACTAAAGGTGTTTATATTCTTTAAAACATGGTGGAAACAAACAGTGAGGCTGACTACAATAGAGTTAACTATTGCCAACTTTCCTTTCTCCAAAGTTTTTCTCCTTTAATCAGTGCCAAGAATTTCATCCAGACCTTAGAGCACACAAGAACCCAAACAACATAACAAAGTAGGCAGAATTACTCTCCCATATTATCCTCAAAAATGTGCTTCCTATATAGATCTCCTAACGTATTGGAATCTTACGTTTTTCTTTTAGGCATTAAAAAATAAGCTCCTCTAATCTTAGTATGCACAACTATACAGCCACACACTGGCTGTATCCTTTTGATTTCAAGTACCATATAAACCTACTTAATCAAAAGGATCCATTTATAATGAGCATATAACAGTGTCTAGAATTTCATGTAAGTGGATTGCAAAAATATATGTATTAGCAAGATACCTCATTATTTTTCTCATCTACTCTGTATTCTTATTTCTTTGTTTCTAATCTGCTTTTTAATTTGCCTTTTCCTTTTTGTTTATCTTAGTGTCTGCTTTTCCATTTTTTTGTTCCATACATCAAAAATAATAGTGTCATTAGCTCTATTTGTTTAACTTTCAAGCAAATTTCCCAAGGAACACTATTATTTCTTCATTTCAGCAAGTATTATGACTCCAAATTAAGTGACAAACTCCTTCCTTATTTTCTTTCTCTACTCTACTGTATTATAGTGTCCAAATGAATCATATGGATGATAAAAAGGCATGTTTCTATAGAGAAAAGAGATATACCTGGAAGTGTGTATTTTACAATAGGTACAGCACAATCTCCAAGGTTGTATCTGGTTCATGATAGGTGGCTAGTAACTGTGTTGAATACAGTGATTATTCAGAAAGAAGATGAGCCTGGAGAATTCACAGCTTGAGTAGACAGCAAGTGATGATGGGAATCTAGTTGTATCAGGGGAGTCAATGGCATTATAAGTCTAATTTCTCTTACTGGAAATAATAAATGTTTCTCATTAAGTGAAAGACCATACTGCCAGAGGTACAATGCCAAATGGAAATGACCCCCCACCATCAAGTTTCATATACACTGCTCATTTACTCTCCAAAGAGCCCATGAGAATAACAGCATTGGCTAACTCTAGATAGCTGAGGAACCTAGCATTTCTAAGTTTAACAGCTTTACTTATCTAGTGGCAGAACCTTAAGATATTAGCTTCCAATCAAGGAATACACATATCCTTTAAACAAAACCATCTGTATTTTTATTCAATTAAAGTTCCTTAGAAATATTTTTTAAAACATACTTAAAAAATGTGGAGCATTCACTAACTCAGAAATAGATGCTTTTAATTGTTAATGTAATCTTGAAATTTCCTTAAAAAAAATATAAGGTTTAATGCTGCTGCTGTGGGAAACACTGTATTCCCAAAATACCATCTCAAATTAAAGCACTAAGCAAATCTTATTTTGTTCATGGTAAAGTCATACTATTTTAAAAGTTCTTATTTCGTGTTGTGGCACACATGTGGTAAGGATGGAAGAAATTGAAAGAATATTAAAATGAGATAACTCTGGATAACACTAATCCCTGTTGTCACGCTAAGTATCCACCTCCCTAAATGATAATCCAATGAATTGTGCTTGCATGACCTCATCTTGTTTATTGAGTTTCCACTAAGTGCAAAGCATAGAATGTAAGAGCAAGAGAACACAGTGAATATCAGTTGATGAAATGATACTGGTGAATAAATAAGGACTCTGTATTCACAAAGAGCTTACAAAGCCTGAGGATGAGATGCACTGGGAAATACAGTCCAGTACTTTGGAAAGAACACTGCAATAGAACTCAGAAACCCAGATGTGCTTAAACATGAGTGTTACTATAGAGAAATGAAAGTTTGGAATAAAAGGAACTTCATTTTATTTCAGTAATCAGAAGTGTAGGCATTATACAGCTTTTTAGAATATTGTCCAGAAGGTGGTAGAAATACATTAAGATTCAAATACTGAGTATGATCTCACAAGTACTGAATAACTAACTGTATGTGGGATAAGAAAATGTCACACATATACATTATATATTTTTGGATGATTTTTAGACCATATAAATTTTAATAAGTGCTAAGCTAGGGAAAATTTGATGATTAAAATATAACAAACTATAATTTAAATCTTCTAATAATGATTAAAGCATTCCTTTATGGTTAGACAATGGAGAGAGATGTTCAAGAGAGTTCAGACTTATATCCTTTAATAGCTTTGTACTATGTGCACTTTTCCAGGTTTTGCAAATGCAGATCGAGTCTACAAGTTGCTTGCTTAATTTATTATTGGTGTATCAAGATTTTTCCTTAGTTTGGAAAAATGAGCACAGAGTCCATATGATTTAATTCATTTGTAAAAGTGAAAATCTCAGCCAAAATTCAAAAGTTTGATTTTTGTAATAAAGGAGTGCATTTACGTTTGTGATGGTGTACATGCCTTCAATAAAACACATATATCAAGCTGGGCGGTGGTGGCACACGCCTTTAATCCCAGCACTCGGGAGGCAGAGCCAGGCGGATCTCTGTGAGTTCGAGGCCAGCTTGGGCTACCAAGTGAGTTCCAGGAAAAGGCGCAAAGCTACACAGAGAAACCCTGTATCGAAAAACCAAAAAAAAAAAAACATATATCAGTTATTATAATTTAGAAATTAACTTTATGTCTTAGCAATAACTATATTTATTTGTAATATGTTATTTAAAAGTGTGGGGAATTGAAAATGATTGAATATAACAAAATACAAAGCAAGTCTGATTATTTTATCTTGTAGAATTGTAAACATTGTAATATTTTGGAATAATATAATTTTTAAAGTGAAATACTTTAAAGATATTATCAAAAATATACAAATCTTCACATTTGCAACATCTGACAACTCTAAAATATAATTCACAGTTTGGCTAAATTGTGGTTTGTTCATATAAGAATGAAAAGTACTTACAGAAATGTTCAACCTCCTTAGTCATCAGGGAAATACAAATCAAAACTACTTGAAATTTCATCTTCCACCATTCAGAATGGGCAAGATCAATAGAACAAATGACAACTCATGTTGACAAGGTTGTGAGGTAAGGGGAACACTTATCCATTGCTGATGAGAGTGCAAACTTGTACAATCAATAGTGAAATCAGTATGATGGTTCCTCAAGAATCTGGAAACTGATCTGCCTCATGATCCAGTTACACCACACTTGGGCATGTACCCAAAAGACTCTACATCCTACCACAAGGACACTTGCTCAATTGCGTTCATTGCTGGTCTATTCATAATAGCCAGAAAACGAAAACAATCTAGATGTCTGTCAACCAATGAATGGATAAAGAGAATGTGGTACATTTACACAACAGAATATTAATCAGCCTTCAAAAAATTGAAATCATGAAACTTGCAGGTAAATAGATGGAGGTTGTAAAAAAAAAAAAACATCAGGAATAGGGTAACCCAGACCCAGAAAGACAAATATGGTATATATTTATTTATACATGGCTATTAGCCATTTAGTCTTTGGTAAGCAAGCTGCAATCCATATAACTACAGAGGTTAAGTATAGATTAAGGAACTAGAGGAGACAGATGGATCTCCCTAGGAAAAGGAAATAGAATAGATTCTTATGGGTAGATGAGATTGGGTAGAAATAGAAGGATCAAATCTAGAAGAGGGAAGAGAAGGGTAAGGTAAGGGAGGAAATAAGATGAGGGACAGCTAAAACTAAGGGTCATTTGAGAGGTCAGATGGAACCTAACACAACAGAAGATTTCATATATATATATATATATATATATATATATATATATATATATATCTGTATGAAGGCAATCTAATTGAAATCACCAGATAATGGAGATGGAGCCCACATTGTACTGTGGTGGTTTGAAAGAAAATGGCCCTCAAAGGGAATGGCACTATTAGGAGGTGTGTCTTTCTTGGAGGAAATGTGTCACTGTGGGGGCAGGCTTTGAGTTCTCTTTTGCACAGGCTTCCCTCAGTGTGGCTAGCAATCTACTTCCTGTTGCCTGCAAGATGTAGGACTCTCAACTCCTCCAGCACCACGTCTGCCTACATGTAGCAATGCTCCCCAACATGATAATAATGCTCTGAACTGTAAGTGAGCCATCCCCAATTAAAATGTTTCCTTGAAGAGTTGCTGTGGACATGGTGTCTCTTCACAGCAATAAAACCCCTAAGGCATGTACATTTTTATCATCAAATGAAGCTTCCAATCCCGGGAATGAATAATATCTAATCAAGTTTTTGGCTAAAGGGGTCCCAAGGGAACCCCCAAACAACTCCTGCTATTATTGCCAAAGCTATTGGTTACACTCCACAATCTTACAGTAGGACCTATTGCTCAGGATAGCACCTACACTACTCATTGAATATGGAGAAGTTGATCTTGTGCCTGCTTAAAACCTTCTTCCCTGCAGACTAGTATTCATGGTACAGGGAGGCACTCTGCATGCTACCTAAAGAGAAAGGTAACTATCAACAAAGATGATCTTCTTGGAAGATAGACTAGTGCAAGAGTGGCATAAAGCTTGAGAAAGTAACCAACTACCATCTGATTATATTTAAATCTTATTTCATGACTTGGCACTTATTATGCCCAACAATGCTTGGAAGACCAAGTGCCTCAGAGTATATACCCCATGGATCTAGAAGAAACCCAAATTCTACTGTCCTGCTAAAGGAGCATAACCATAAAAGGACTCTTATCAATAATCTGCTACATTTATACATAAGCATCTTTCTCAGCCATTATCAGAGAACCTTCATCCTATGGTAGATGGTAACACATGGTCACATAATACGCAGAGAATGAAGGACCCTGGAACATTTAGTCCTAATAGGAATATCTCCATTAAAATCCTCTCCCCAGGGCTCATGGATCTCTATAGAAGAGGGAGCAAGATTTTAAGACCCACGTAGAATGGAGGACACCAAAGAAACAAGGACTTCCAAACACTGCAGGATTGGATCACATAGGAATTCACAGAGAGTGAGACAGCATGAACAGGGCCTGCATGGGTCTGTGCCAGATGGGGTGGCAACATTGTGGGAAGTGAACACATGCCCTCTTCCATGAGCCAAAAGCTATCTCCAACTGATAATCACTTGCAGATAAAACATTTGTTTTCTCCAATGGAGTCTTATTTGGGTTTACAAATCCCACATAAGATCAGGCCCATGTCCAGCAGTAGATGGCCAACACAAAAATGAACTCAATGGCATCTTTGGAAGTTATTTGTCTCATGTTTTGTAGAGTATGTATGTATATATGTATGTATGTATGTATTTAACTTATAGATCATTTATGGCTATATCATGGCTTCTAGTTTTGTGTTTTTATGGGATTCCTATGTCTATGAATGTGTCTGTCTGTGTGTCTTTATGTATTTTCTTTATTGTCCATTTTCATTGGCTGTTTTTCTTCTGTTTATTTTTTTCTTTTCCAAAACTGTGATAATTACAGTTTTCAGCTTTTGCAATATATTGTGATTGGCTATAATTACAAAATAATATTCACTTTCATCTCATAGTTTGTATTCCTTTTATCAAACAGAACCCTATTAGTTTATTTTTGGGTGCTCCTTACTCCTATATTTTCATTTTCTTTTTTTGCTCTTTATCTATCTATCTATCTATCTATCTATCTATCTATCTATCTATCTATCTAACTATCTATCTATCTATTATTATTATGAAAACTGGTGGAGGGAAGAGGGAGATCTTTGATTGGCTGGTTTGCTTTCTAAGGAGAGATAGAAAGGGTATGGATGTGGATAGGAGGAAAGGTGGGGAAGAACTGAGGAGGAAATTATAATCAGAATATAAATCAGAATTTTTTTTATATTATATAAAAAATCTATTTTCAATAAAAGAGAAAAAAAGAATTGGATCCTTTTCCACATCTGTCTCTTTTCTATCTTTCTTCATTGTTTTTACATGAAGGTGCTTACAGAGTAATTCATTGAATCAGCAGACTCCAGATACCGTTGATTGTATAGGCTGCAATGAAATGTTGTTAAAAAAGAATGTGGGTATCATTTGAGGAGTCATCCATGTTTTATATATGTGTCAAAAGAAAAGGCTGCCATCAACAGTTTTTTATGGTCATAAAAATTAGAAAGAATATGCAACAGAATTTATACAGAGCATGAAACCTGAAATACTCACGAAGTGATACTTGGCATGAAATTATTTGTAGCTTCAGTATTATATAAAAATCACATGAAAATCTAGTAACTGATCAAACTGCTTTGTCTTACATTAGAAAGACTAAGAAATACATTTTGAAAGTTGAAAAAGTGTTAGAGTATAGTAAAACTCACACCATGTGAGTAGCACATGAGGGCTATGAAGTACTAAAGAAATAAAAATCAAAGTATTGCAAAATTGGAAATAGAAAGTTAAAGGCAATTTATTATACAAATAGCTGTATAAAATTACAGTAACGTGATCTCACTAACATATTCCCCAAATCTGTATTAAATGTTCTATGTTATAATAAACCTGCAGAATTAAGAGCACAGTTTCTCAAGGAACATATTTGAAGTCTGCACTAAACCCCATTTAATAGGGAGGTTGATATATATATATATATATATATATATATATATATATATATATATATATATATAGTGTGTGTGTGTGTGTGTGTGTGTGTGTGTGTGTGTGATAAATATAAATAAAATATTGGCATAGTCCAATATTTTAAACAGAGTGGGAGCTCAGTATCCTTGATCATGTGACATAAGGGCTTATTTATTCTAGTAAGAACTAAAATTCTGTATCACTGAGGCACCAATTCCTTAACTATTTTTATAAACAAGGGGATGTCTTATATTAATACATCTTCCATCTGGGTCATTTAGTTTTTGTATTTGAAGATTTATAATGTCAGCCTCTCAAAGCTGTCAATTCCCTGATCAGCGATACTCACTCTTTGTACAAGTGTTAAAGACTGCTCCATAGACTAATATTCAAGAAAGGAACAAAGTGTAACTCCTTCCTTACTTTCATTTCATCCTTCTACAAAATTTCTGTTATAGTAATCTTATACTGCTTAATGTCAAAATGTTCTAACATAAACCAAAACCATCCCTAGCCCCTGGCTCAGATAAAGGGACAAATATGTGCAGGTTGGGTGACAGTTAAGGCCTTTTGAAGTTTTCATTAACGTTTTGGGGGCTCAAGCAAAGGAACACTGAGAAAGACTTCCCACAGAGACAAAAACTTCTGTTCAAAATTCTGAGGGTTCTGGGTTCTGTAATAGACCAACTCTAAAGGGTCCCTTCTAGGAACATTTTTTTTCCATTTAATTCTGCAGCTTTCCCTTACCTCCCTCTTTTGTGATACTTGAAAACCTTTCAATTATAATAAAAAATAACAATGATTAGAATCAATGAGCACAGGGATTTAACTGGACCACAGAGAGTGGAAAAGGCCACAAATTGCTGTTGTACCATTTGGATGTTTCTAGGATGGGAAAAGAAAGAAATGACAATATTTTTAAACACTTAAAATTGAAAAAAAATGAACCAAAATTTCAAAAGCACTTAAGAAACCCAGATGAAATGGAGGGCTTTCTAACCATATAAGACTACCCAATAAAATGCTTTTAGTAATTATATAAAATGAAAATGTATAATTATATACTCATGGGGTTCAAAATAATGTTGTATGTAAAGTATGCTGAGTAATTGATAGTTAAATTGAACTAATTAGTCTATTCATCACCAGATACCATTTTTGTAAGAAATTTGATACATACTTTCATAGTAATTTTGAAATGGACAATATGTAATCATTTAATATATTTACCACTCTGCAAGAGATATTGAAAGTTGTTCTTTTATTAAGACCCTGTAGCCTTCAGCCACACCTGTACCTCACTCTTAACTTCTCTCCTTTGTAGACAACATTTTTCTCTCCATGACTATCTGTTTGATTGGTTCAGATTTCACACACAATTGAGAACACTGTTTATTTGATTTGCTTTTTAACAAAATATTTAGTTTTACCCACATTGCCACAAATGATAACTGTTTTCCTTTTAAAGGCCTATTTCCCTTTTTTTTCCACATAGACATATGATTTTATCCATGTAGCATGATGATAGACACTGAATTGATTTCAAAAGGTGATGATTGTAAATAGTATCAAAATGAAGACTTGAATGAAGAGGTTCTTTCACAAATTGACTTCAAATCTTTTGGGTAAATACTGAGTAGTGGGATTGTTGGGCTGTATGCCGATTCAAATTTTGTATTTGAGGAATCTCTAGATAGATTTCCATACTGGCCAAGATCTCCTACATTGCCACCAGCAGTGTGCAGGATTCTCTTTGTTCAGAACTTCACCTATACGTTGTTTTTTTTTTTTCTCTCTCTCTCTCTCTCTTGTATTTGGTAACAGACCTGTTGACAAGATAATGTCTTATGGTGGGTCCTAGTTTTCTTTTCCTTATGATGAAGGTTGTTAAACAGGTTTTACACATTTGATGGCTATCTGTATGTCTTCTTTGCAGAAATGTCAATCTGCATCCTTTCTAGAATTTAGGGTTTTTGTTGTTTTTGTTTTCTTGATCTTCAATTAAGTTTCTAATGCAAATTTTAGCTCCTTTTCTGTGCAGTGCCTTATTCTGAAGTCATTCCATTTGTCTACTTTTGCTCTTGTTGCCTTTGGAATGATGGCCAAATTTAAAAGAATTGATTTCCCAGATCAATGTTTCCCCTTTGTTTTACTCCAGAAGTTTTCTGTTTCTTTTCCTTTGTTCTGTTCTTTAAACTACTTCTCATTCTTTTTTTGTTTTTTTGTTGTTTTTTTTTTTTTGTTTTTTCGAGACAGGGTTTCTCTGTGTAGCTTTGTGCCTTTCCTGGAACTCACTTGGTAGTCCAGGCTGGCCTCGAACTCACAGAGATCCGCCTGGCTCTGCCTCCCGAGTGCTGGGATTAAAGGCGTGCGCCACCACCGCCCGGCTCTCATTGGTTTTTAATATGGTGCAAGATAAAGTCAATATCATGTGTATCCATAAATAAAAAGTGAATCATATTCCTCAACACCATTTATGGAATAAGCCTCCGATGGAAGCAGCAAGCATGGGGGCTGCATGGGTTTGCAGCAGGTCCTCTGCATGTATGTTACGGATGTTAGCTTGGTGTTTCTGTAGGACTCCTAATGAAAGCACACTAGCCCACCGGAGCATGTGGCTCTGCCAGACCTTGTCCCTCTCCCTCGTTCCCTTCTGCCTTGCTAAAAACTGTTAGGTTACATTCCTAAGGCCAGCGACCAAGTTGAGACCATTCTGTCTTGTTCTGTGGGATTCTCCAAACATTAATTAAACCTTAGAACTTCCTTCATTCCTTCTCAGGTTTATTTGGGTATAGATTTGTTTCTGTGTGGACTGTACTTCATTTTCATGACTTTGTATCCTTGAATTTTACTTTTCACTTTTCCATTTTTAAGAAGACTTGAGGTAAGTGCTATGAAAATCTCCATTGCTTACTTTTTCTCAAAGAGGTCTTCTATGCCAGACAATCGTCATTCCCTATCATTTTGGTTGTGGTTGTTGTTCTTGTTGTTTCTGTTTCTTTGAGACAGAGTTTCTCTGCATAATAGAGACCTGGCTGTCCTGGAACTCACTCTTTCATCCTGGCTGGCCTCAGACTCACTGATCTCTTCTTGCTTAAGCCTCTGGAATGCTGGGATTAAAGGCCTGTGCCACCACACCTGTCCATTCACTGTCTTTTATTACCAGATGAATCCTTAAATTGCTTCCTCTTAATTTCTCCTTGTATAACTTACAGTTTCTTACATCTACAAAGATAACACTTCCAAATATAGTCAGATTCAATGTGTTGGAATTTGTTCTTGAACATATAGTGCGTTTGTTTGTGTATATAACAATATAAATTGATTTAAGTTACATAATGAATTTGCCATAGATACATATGAGTATCATCACTGTTAAATAATATATGCTAGTTAGAGAAACAATCTACATTGTTAATTTTCATATAATTGCAATATTATGGTGGCTATAAGTATTTCTTAAATTGTATGCTACAATAGTATGTCTTCAAAGGTCTTGACAGATGTGGATTTCCACTATAGCTCTTCAGACACAGTGATGATGATTACTTAACAATGTCCTGGAAAGCAACACTTTAAAATGTAGATAGGAAGTAGAACAGTGAGAACTGGAATACAGTGTTGTCTGACATACATCAAGTGAACCCCAATGACTGAGCAGGTAATAACAAGACCTTCTCTGAGTATATGTGATTGGCAGCAGTGCATCATGCCCTGTTGATAATACACTGCAAGCAGTTGCTCTGATCTTGTCAAGAAGCATGGGAACCACTCCACATAGTAACTGACACTTTCAAAAAGAAGTCCAGAGTACTTTGTGGGGATTTAAACAGGCATAAAAATAGATATCTAGATCAATGGAACAGACGGACCCTGACATAAACTTACACAGCTATAGCCCCATGAGTTTTTGAAAAAATTGTCTAAAACATAAACTGGAGGAAAGACAAACTTGAGCAAATAGTTCTGGGATAACTGAAAAAATTCTTACACGCAGAAGAATGCAACTGGGCCCTCTTCACTGTAAAAAGAGAAATTGACTCGAAATGGATCAAAGACCATAATGTAAGATCTGAGGCTTGGAAATGGATGTAGAGAAGTTGGAAAAACTTTTTAAGACATAGGTGTAGGCAAGGCACGCTTGAATAGGACTCCAGTTGCTTTGAAAATAAGGATTATAATGGCAAATGAAAACTCATAAAATTATAAAGTTTCTCCACAGTAAGAATATTTAAAGATATTAACATCCTACAGAATTGGAAAATAATATTTGCCATCTATATATCTGATAGAAGATTAGTATCTAAATATACAAGAGCTTAACAAAATTAATAAAAATTCCGACAATCTAACCAATATGTGTACTAAAGAAATAGCTCTCAAAAGGTAAAACACAAATGGCAGTTAATCAATAAAATGCAAGTTAAAAGCACATAAAGGTTCCTTCTCACCTTATTTACAATGATAGCCATTGTAAAAACAAATTTAAAAATGCTAGTGAGGTTGTAAACAAAAGTGAACTATTTTAGACTTTGGAGGTCATGAAAATTAGTCAAGTCACTATGTAAATCATCAGTATGGAAGTTCTTCAAAAAACCAAAACTAGGTTTTCCATCTGAGGCAGGCCTACGACTTCTACCAAGTCAATATTTCACAGAGATATTTGTACATACATCAGTGTCTATTTAATACAATCCATAAAAGTTAAGTCACGGAATCAACATAAGTGTTTAAAACAGAGCAATGGATAAAGAAAATATGGTAATTTTACCCAACTGAAAATTATTTTCAGTCTTAAGTTAAATCATTTCCAGAAAACAGATGCAACAGAAGATGATATTAAGTAAGTTACTTATTATAATCATTAATTAACTGAATTATTTATTTGTCAGAAAAGAAAAATATGTGTTCTCTCTTATATGTACTTACTACACTTTATATAAATACTAAAATGATGTTGTATATATGATATCTAAGTTCTAGAATTCTGGGAGAATAAAATCCAGCTCTTTAAAGCCATCTAATTCATGGTACTTTGATTCAGCAGCTCTAGCAAAACTAAATAAGTCTGTCTTTATACACGATATCAGCTTTATCTCTTTCTCTTTGATCTGAATGTTTCTGGAGCTCATGTCAAACAAGGAGGATAAAGCAACTACATTGTTCTCCAGCAATCAAGAATTCCAAACACACACATACACACACAAACACACACACACACACACACACACACACACACACACAAAACAAATAGAAAAAAATGTCCCTGACAGTGAGGAAAGCAGCTGATTTTCCCCCCTTCTATTAGTAAACATTGAGAAGAAGCCTGTTTTTCTGAGACTCTGAACATTAATTTTGCCTACAACAGAAACAGCATCAGATTCATTTGCTCTTCTTTCCAGTACTGGGAGTTAAACCCCCAGCCTTCTCAACAGAGGAAACTCAAATGGCTGAAAGACATTTAAGGAATTGCTCAACATCCCTAATCATCAGGGAAATGCAAATCAAAACAACTCTGAGATACCACCTTACGCCTGTCAGAATGGCTAAGATCAAAAACACTGAAGACACCTTATGCTGGAGAGGATGTGGAGCTAGGGGAACTCTCCTCCACTGCTGGTGGAAATGCAAGCTTGTACAACCACTTTGGAAATCAATATGGCGATTTCTTAGAAAATTGGGAATCCATCTCCCCCAAGATCCAGCTATACCACTCTTGGGCATATACTCAAGGAATGCTCAACCACACCACAAGAGCACTTGTTCAGCTATGTTCATATCAGCGTTGTTCGTAATAGCCAGAACATGGAAACAACCTAGATGCCCTTCAACTGAAGAATGGATAAACAAAATGTGGTACATATACACAATGGAATACTACTCAGCAGAGAAAAACAATGACATCATGAGGTTTGCAGACAAATGGATGGATCTAGAAAAAATCATCCTGAGTGAGGTATCCCAGACTCAGAAAGACAAACATGGTATGTACTCACTCATAACAGGATACTAGATGTGGAACAAGGATGACTGGACTGCTACTCACATCACCAGGCAGGCTACCTGGAAAACAGGACCCCAAGAAAGACACAGGGATCGCCCAACGACAGAGAAATGGAATGAGATCTACATGAACAGCCTGGACATGAGTGGGGGTAGTGAAGGGCGAGGGTCGAGGGAAAGAGAGCTTGGGTGAGTGGGAGATCCCAGCTGGATCAACAACAGAGAGGGAGAACAAGGAATAGGAGACCATGGTAAATGAAGACCACATGAGAATAGGAAGAAACAAAGTGCTAGAGAGGCCCACAGAAATCCACAAAGATACCCCCACAACAGACTGCTGGCAATGGTCGAGAGACAGTCCGAACTGACCTACTCTGGTGATGGGATGGCCAAACACCCTAATTGTCGTGCTAGAAACCTCATCCAACTACTGAGGGATCTGGATGCAGAGATCCATGACTAGGCCCCAGGTGGATCTCTGGGAGTCCAATTAGCGAGAATGAGGAGGGCTTATATGAGCGAGAATTGTTGAGACCAAGGTCGGATAAAGCACAGAGACAAATAGCCAAACAAACGGAAACACATGAAATATGAACCAATGGCTGAGGGGTCACCAACTGGATCAGGCCCTCTGAGTGGGTGAGACAGTTGATTGGCCTGATCTGTTTGAGAGGCATCCAGGCAGTGGGACCGGGTCCTGTGCTCATTGCATGAGTTGGCTGTTTGAAACCTGGGGCCTATGCAGGGTCCCTTGGCTCGGCCTGGGAGGAGGGGACTGGACCTACCTGGACTGAGTCCACCAGGTTGATCTCAGTCTGTGGGGAAGGCTTTGCCCTGGAGGAGATTGGAATGGGGGGCGGGCTGGGGGGAAGGTGAGGGGGGCGGGAGGGGGGAGAACAAGGGAATCTGTGGCTGATATGTAGAACTGAATTGTATTGCAAAATAAAAATTAAAAAAAAAAAGAAATATTCACTTCAAAGAAGAATCGTAAGGCAATTGTACATAGAACATATCTTGAGAACACTAAATTAAACCAATTAAAATGTCATTTCCTGTGTATTCACTTTATATATTTTGTAATTTTAATAACAACCTCCCAGCAAAGAGAAGGAGTAGTGGCACAAGATCCCACCATTAACCCAACAGTCATTTGTAATTGATGCTTGCTGAAAGAGGAAAAATCAGTTTTCTCCAGTAGAGTGAAATTATGTACAAAACCACACTCCAGGCATGGCCCCATGCTCAGAAACAGATGGCCAACATAAAAGAGACTCCATGTATATTTTTGTTTCTTGGTTGTTTTCTTTCTTTTTTTTTTTTTTTTTTTTTGGTGTGTGTATATTGTTGTTATTGTTATTGTTTGAACTTTTTGGGTTTTATTGTGTAAGTGTGTATTTGCTTTGTTGTTTGGTTATTTATTTATTTATTTATTGAGAAAAAGAACATAAATTTGGGTAGGGGAGGAATTAGGAAGGATCTGGAAAGAGTTGGAGAGAGGAAAGAATATAATCAATATGTATTGCACGAATTTTTTAAAAGTCATTAAAGGCAGGGTAAGAATAAAATAATAAAAACAGAACAGTTAATTAAAGTGATTAGTGTACCTTGGTTTCTTAATGTTTCTCTGCCACATTAAAACATACTCATACTCGGTTTCTTATAGTTGTGTGACTGATTGTTACATCTCTCAATGCCACTGTCACTGTTACGTAGCTAGTAAACACAGATTTTGTAAACACATGGTGAGATTAGCCTGATACATATTTGCTCTCCATTTTATGCTAGGGGAAGCCAGAGTTACTAAAACAGGGCAGGAATTTTGTGCTCATAGGTGCCAGTCTGTGGGAAAGAACTTTTATCTCAACAGCTAAAAAAAACCAATGTGAAAGTTAGTGT
This sequence comes from Peromyscus eremicus, assembly GCF_949786415.1. Classification (NCBI taxonomy): domain Eukaryota; kingdom Metazoa; phylum Chordata; class Mammalia; order Rodentia; family Cricetidae; genus Peromyscus; species Peromyscus eremicus. The sequence goes on from NC_081417.1 coordinate 58,356,990, forward strand.
TAACAACAAATGCATGATATACTTTCTGCTATGGAAAAAAAAATAACTAAGCCACTGACTTAATGTGTTAAACAGAAAACAGAAAAATGCAAAATGTGTTTAGCCAATGAAAAACTTTCTGGTGTTTTGGTTAGAAATGCATAGTAAACCACTATTCCTGTTAATGGCTACTATTAAAACTTTATGAAACCTTTTGACAAATTAAAATTTTAATTACACAGTCTATTGCCTTTCTGTTCTGTTTTACTCTGTAATAGATTTTCCAAAAATGTCTCATTTTGGAAAATGGATTCATTTTCCTGTAATTCAGGTAATAGAAGTGTATAGTTGATAAATAATTTTTTCAAATTTTTATTTTTTCATAATTTTATACATGTATACAATGTATCTTGATCACTCATAGTCCCCGTTAAATTAGTTCAAGGTCCCTCAAGCACATATCCTTCCCCAATTTGTGTCTTTTCATTTTATATTTTATATAAAATATATAAATATATGTATATAATTTATATAGTTATATTTTATATAATATATAATTTCAACTAGTGTTTTACATATACACACGTGTGAGGGGCTATTGAGTACAGAGTGGACAACCTGCAAATGGCCAAAGCCCCAGTGAAATGGGATTTGGGAGGCTCTCTCCCACCCATGCTGGAGTGCTAATCAGCTAGATGTTATACAAGATTTGTACGGGTAACAACAGCTAAAATTACTAGTAATAATTTGAGAATCAAGTGTTATTTCTGATATGTAAACATTTATATTCTAATTAAAAACGATGAGTAGAATAAAATAGAATAATAAAATATATAGCACATGCCAAAATATATAGCAGTCTGTCATTTAGTCCTTTCAACACTGCATGAAAGTCTTATTCTGCTAAGCTCAATTAAGTTATGCAGTTTCTAACAACTATTATTTGATGAATTTCTTATTGGACTATAAGCAGCAGAGTACAAATATGTAGTCAAATATTAAAAGGACACATTATTTATTCTCTTTTGTATTGGTGTGTGTGTGTGTGTGTGTGTGTGTGTGTGTTGCTGGGGCTTTGAATATGCTAAGCTGTAGTCTACTACTGAGCTATATCCGCAGCCCAGAAACACACTATTTTTTTAAATGTATTAAATGATTTAAAATAATGTTGGTGGCTTGATCTGCATGATAAAAAAATATGTTACTAAGACATAAGCATTTCATAGAAAAGGAGGAGGAATTTATTGTGTTATGTCTAATCATAAACCCTAAGTAATACAAGGCAATGAGAAAACCAGCTAATCTGTGGACAACCCCATATCTTTAGATGTAGAATGGAATCATCTAGCCTCACAGTGCTCATGCAGATTCAAGATCCAATAGGATGCTGGTTTCTTAACTAAATACCATGTAATTATAAATGCAAAATAATAATGGCTTTTCTCACATAAATGTGAAAGATACATGGAATTTGATTTACTGTGTATACATACAAATAGTTATTAGAAGAAAAACCATGTGCTTCCCAATAAATGAATACAAACAAGCAGCTCATATTTGTGCACATCTGAAGGGTAGTACCTTATGGGAAAACTTACTCCTTAACAGTCCCAGCTCTGTGCTGCTTTACTCCTTTTCCCAGTGCCTATTTATATGTGACCATGAGCATTCCCAATAAACTGTATACTTCTCTTCATCTCTTCTCTTCTCTTCTCTTCTCTTCTCTTTTCCTCTCTTCTTCTTCCCTCTCCTCTCCTCTCTTCTCTTTTCTACTCTTCTCTTTTCTTCTCCCCTCCCCTCCTCTTCCTTCTTCTCCTCTCCCCTCCTCTTTCTTCTCCACTTTTCTCTTCTTTTATCAGTTTGAGGAGAGGAAAAAAGAGACAAACCTAATTCAGTTTGATCCAGTGAGAAGGATATTGACTTGTGAGAGGTTTGGCAGGATACCTGCAGCTGGAATGTAAACTAGATATAGCTGTGCAAGGAACAGTGATTACATTCCATATTTTGTCGAGCATGCCTCCAAATATCAGAAAATTTATGAATTTCCATGGGATTATCAATTTCATAAAAATAGAATAATTAAATGTAGTAGTTGGACATGATCACATGACCAGTAGAGATCAATCATTGTCTGCATTGACCCATTTGTCAGTGAGCAAAGTAACCTGGCTTTTATTAACAGTTTACTATAGATGTACAAAAATAATTGTGTAGTTATTATTGTTTGAGAATAAACACTATGAACTGAAGAGATGGCTTAGCCATTAAAGGCTAAGATCACAACCAAATTCTTAATAAAAACGTATACTTTGTGAAGCAGTACTTTATATAAAAGTATTGGTTGATATCTGTTCATTAGCTAAGGAATGGGAAATTATTTTTTATTCCATTCTTTCAGCATCAGTGCCAATGGTACAATTTAAAAACAGTATGAGAATCCCACAATAAAAAGAGACAGTAAATAATGCTAGACAGTATTAATACATATACATACATGCATACATACGTGTACATAACAACAATTCCTGATTATTAAAAGTGGATGTTTTTGGCATCACTCTAAACAAAGAGAATAAAGTGGAGGAAAAACAGCAAGAATAGAAAGCAGAAAGATAAAGGTGAGGTGGGGGAATCAGTGAAAAGGAAATACGAATAGAAATGGCAAATGGAAACCAATTACTACATAAACTAATATAAAAGATAAAATTGTACACTAAGAAAAGCAATTTCACACGTACCTAGCACCTGAAATTTTATTTATTGAAATAGATGCAATGAAATACCCAGTTAACATATTAGTATTTAGAATTTTTCTATTTATTTGGTTTGGAAAAATAAATAAAAGTATTTATAATTGTAGGATATTGAGATTTTCTTTCCTAAGAATCAACAATACTGAGTTCTGGATAAAAACAACTACTGCTTCAAAGCCACTTCATTTTCTTACTTTCTAAAAGTTTTAGTTTCAACCATCCCAAGATAGCTACAGCAAAAAGAGACTTTGGCAAAGAAAGCTTTAGATCCAAGGTTTAGATTACTTCTCCCCAGTCTAGTTAGGGAAATGGGCAAATCCTGCATTGGCAACAATCATTCTGCTATTACACAGGGAGGGAGAAGGCATTTATTCAGGCAGATTTCTCCAACTTCAATTATTCCCAAGAGTGAAAGAGAGCAATTTTTAGAAACCAATTCACTTATCCAGACCTCCTGGGAAGTTTGTGAGAACTATTCCAATGTGCCAAATGGTACCCCTGTGAGTTCTGAAAACCACATACCTAACAAAATACTCAACTGACTTTTCAGTAATAGTTTATTTCTGGGAGAGTTGTGATTTAATATCTTATAATGAATGTCTATCAATGGGTCACTTCACAGATTTTTAGTTGCTCTGGCCATAAAAGGATTTAGATTAACACAGAACATCCCAAGACAGTAATGTGAAGGATCCTAAAATGTTTTCAACAACGATGCAATTCCTTAGACTATGAAAGCATACCTACTTTATTGTTACATGCCTTTCATGCATAATGCTGTGAGAATTTAGCCTTGACTATGAGAAAATGACAAAGACATAAATCCCAGTGTTGTAGCCAGCAAAATGAAATAGGTCTCAATCGTAGACTCAATTTGTATATTTATTATAGTCTACTGATGTAGATTTTTCATATTTCTAGTGAGAAAACAAAGACATCAGCATCATACTTGGGTGCTCATAATCCATATTCACTAATAGAGACATACCATAATTGCAAACTTTATATGTTATGCCTGATGTGTCATCAAAGAGCTAAGAAGTTATTATTCATTCCTTTTCTTACATTTCCTTTCTTCATCAATTTTCCATGCTGTATTATTGATTATTTCACTTTCTAAACCTTAATATTATTTCATTGGTTCTACATTTTACATCTCTGCCTTTCAATTTCCTTTTCTTTAATCCCACGGAAGTACAAATTCATTCATTCATATACTCACTATTTTTTCAGTGATTTACCTAATAAAATTAGTATTTTACACAAGTATATATACTATATAGATTTATGTTTCTTGTTTCCTCTATGTCTTTGAAAATTATATTGGGAAATGTATTTTGCCCAATCTATGAAAAAGCAGCTTTAGTGACATGAACTTCAGGAAGCACCTCATGTCACAGATATTTCAGAGTCACTGGCGTTGGTCAGGTATGGTCTGGTGACATCATTTTAGTGACATACTGTTAGGTTGCTTACGCTGGATTATTCTAGTCCCAGGTATCATTGCTGAAAGGTTAGTGATAAATACTGTAAGGTTAACTTATATTTTAATTGACTTTCATCTTCTTCAGAACACTTTTACATAACTCACTTCATTTTATGTTCACAGCACTATAAAATGGAAATAAATTCTCCAGTGAGCAAAAGGTCCAGATATTATGACCACCTTTGCACATGGAAAATAGGAACAAGAAAGAGCAAGTGATTTATGGAAAGCCCAATGAGCATGATAGCTTAGTTGTGTGACCCAGATGCTGGTCAATGTCTACTGATAAAATGCTATTTGACTGATTTATATACTCGTACTTAGGTATGAGAGAACAATAATTACCAAGCTCTCACCTTCCCCCTCCCTCTCCTTCTCCCACTCATCCCACACTTTCCCTTCACCTATCCCCCATCCACACCTAAGAGAGAGTAAGGCCTCTATTGGGGAGTCAAGAAAATCTGGCATACCAAGTTGAGGCAGGACCAATGTCCTCCTCCCCACTGCATCAAGACTAAATGTTTTAAAAGTGTCATTCTTGATGTCTCAGTTGTAACACTAGATTCTGCAAGTATAGCACAAAAGCAAATTTTTAAAATGCATTGAGAAGTACATGTGGCTGTGTTCCAATAAAACTTTATTTGCAAAGTAGGTAACAGACAGGATTTGCTCCATAGGCTATGGTTTCCTGAAGGTTGTTCTATACCAAGTTACAGCCAGAGAACGTTCATCAGAAAAATGTGCTTATTTTCAATAACAGATCCATGCATGATAATCTTTGTCATTGCTTTGAGGATGATATTCATACTTCTTCAGTTTCAAGAGTTACAATATTTCTCATTCCAGAAGGGAGACACCAGTCTATAGTCACAATTTTTACAACAGGAAGCCTAATTACCATTTACTACCCTTGTATTTCTAACTCATGAAATGTTCTGTGTAGGATTTTTTCAACTCTGCCTAGCGCAATGTTTTTCTCTCTGTGACTTTCTAGTGTTCACAATTAAATCTCTGAATATTCCTTGAGATGCTCTCATGTATGGTTACCATACTGTATTTATTCTAACACAAAATAATCAAACCAATGTTTTAATTGCCATCTTTCAAGTTTTGTTTTTCTGCATGCCAATCATATCCTATTATTGTATCATATCTGACACTCTTGTAATTCTTATCACAATATTATTAAAAATTTATTACATTTTCTTGATCTGACAAGTAAATTCCTGACTTAAATGAACAAGTACTCCCAAACAGTTCAAACAGCAGCATGGAAAAAGCTGCATCTTTTCATTGTGTGATATGTAGTCTCAAACATCTCCCCTAGACAGTGCTGCTACCACACCGGCATCTGCTGAAATTCTCAAAGAACCAGTAAGGACAGGAAGCAAGACAAACGCACTCTGGGTACTCAGCTCAAAAGAGTTTAGCTGAACACAATTACCTTCATTAAGCCTTTTAAAGATTCCTTGTGGGTTTCGTTCTTCACCATGTTTAAACTGATCAGTGAAAAAGGGAGTAGAATGCCCCAGTGATGAAAGCCCCTTTTCTATCACTACCCACTAATGGAATTAGCAAAATAAAGACAAAAAAAAAAACAAGAAAATATTATGCACCTTTACTCAGAATAGATGGCCAGAAAAGGAAAATAAACAAATACAGTGATTTTAACAGATAGAAGATATTCAGAACTTGACCACAAATACTAACACTTGTACAGTAAGCCAACATAAAGGGCATCATAAAGCATCTCATATTATGTGATAAACAACCACAGTCTTGTTAAGTGACAAAGGTTTTTTATAATGTCTTCATTTCACAATGAGATACCATGCTAATGAAAAATTACTTCCCAACAAGGAAGCAGCTACTAAGCAGTCAAAGCAGTTCATTAGAACCCAGTTCTTCAGCCTTCTGCCTTTGAAAAGGCTTCTGCTAAAGACTCTTTACAGCCTATGTACTGCTTTCTGTGTCTTGTGTGTGTGTAGTTTGTGACACAATATCTGTAGAAATGCACAGAACCAGGCACACCAACACAGCACTCCATCTCTACTTATTTCTGACACGCTTACTCTCCTGTTTACTTGTTAACAAAATGATAAGAATTCAACATATGCTTGTACATTCAATGCATGTACATTCTATTTTCACTTTCAAATATAGTGTTTTTTTTAAATTAATCAAGACTACTTTGAATAATGTGATCGATATTGTTTAGCTTATCTGAATAGCTTAATAAGTTCGTGTGTCACACTATCTAAGCTAAGAAAGTATGTGAGGTGCATTAACAGAAAAATCTAAGAATGCAAAAATAAACATAAACAGAGCTGGAGAGAATATGAGTGATGAAGATTAAATGCGTGAGTGCATGAAGTATCACTGTCATCGAATGTAAGTTACTCAGGTTGTTACAGAATGTGATATCCATGTTTTGGGAATTTTAGCAAAGAGAGACATAATTACAGAACTCCAGGAAAATACATTGTCTATCAGTGGATGCAGAGGTGTTTGCTCTTAATGGCAGTAATAGCAACAATAATTACTTTGGAATATCTTGTGTCCCAATCACTGTTTCCATATATTTAATACTAGAAACAACCCTACACCCAACCCTGCTACCTAAATCAGAAGATCTCAGTCTCTACAAAACTGGTTGAGTCATACTTTATCAAAGAACCTATGAAACTAAGCAACAGTGCTCAGTATGAGAGTTTTCCTTAGATTTTCTGGGATGATAGCAATTCTGGGGACAGAAGTTGCAAATTCAGCAACCTATATAAAGGAAGAAGGAATGTAAGAATATCATCTGATGGCTGTAGGCAATACGCTTAGGAGCCATATGTTTTGCTGAATGTTCCTGCTTGCAGTTTAATGGGAGAATCAATATAAAATTCCACATACACCTGAGTGCTTAAGGAAAAACACCCAAACTGCTAACAGATGCTCAAAATGATTTAGATGCTCATCTTCTTGGGCATGTATATTTCCTTGGCAAAGAAATGCAAAATGGACTGCAAAGTGGTGGAAATAATAGAGATTACAGAAGCAAAACCAAGCATAAAAATTCCACACAGTGCTGTTTCTCCTTCAAGTAAAAATAGGACCTTTTTAAAACCAATCATACACCTTCAACCTTTAAGTATATCTCATTCCCAGAAACGTATTACTGTATTATGACAAAAGGAGAGTTCAGTTCTGCCAATTTACATAAACTATGGGATTGACTTAAAATTAAAACGAGTCTCTAGAATAGTTTTACTAATAGGTAAACCCTATTTTGAGTCTCTAAAAGTCATGGAAAGAGAGAACTACGATTCTAATCTCCACGTAGCAATAGCCATCAAAATGCCTTCTTACATCTAGTGCTTGGATGAAGGAAGCCATCAGGAACACTTGTCAAGGAGAATTAAGAAAGGAGTAGACTACAATTGCAAGCTCTCAGTAGAAATAGCACTCCCATCAGGTCACTTACACATCTATACACAGCTGAAGGAAGTTCATTTGTTTTCCATGGACAGGTAAGAATAGAGACAGAGCAACTAGAAGCGGTGTCTCCTCTGCTAACAGAAAAATGAAAGAATGTAGTAATGAGGCAGAGAATGAGAATGAGGATAGGAACTAGGAGAATTGGCAAGAAGAGCTTGTACTGGGCTAATCTAATCACAAAATGCAGTAGGAGGAAATAGGGAATATAATTGCTCAGGTAATACATAAATTTTCAAGTAAGGCAATAAAACCATTACTTAATTTGACAAATGTAAAAGAAAAGCTATTATGGTTAGTATTATTACCAAATAGACACGTAAGAGGCAACTCTCTGGGCACCTATGAGGGGTTGTCTAGATTAGCCTCTGAGAATGTCTGTTAAGGATTATCTTGATTATCGTAAGTACTGTGGGAAGACCTGCCTTAATTGTGGGTAGGGGATCCTAGACTACAAAATAAAGTTGGCAAGTTGAGCACCCAGTCATGTATTTCTTACCTCTTTGCTAATGATTGTGCATATATTGACCAACTTTGTCAAGTTTCTGCCAGTGTGACTTCCTCACAATGATGAACAGTAAAATGACATTATAATCTGAAAGATACACTTTGTTCCCAGAGCTGTTTCTTGCCATTTTATTTTACCACAACAACAAGAAAGGATACTAAGACAGAAGCTATAAGGATTTGAGGCCTAAGGATGAGATAGTAGTGATGACCTTTCTAAAGGAAGATTACCCTGGCTATGTAAGTTGAGGGGAAGCCATTCAGCTAACATGTCTCATATCTCTGAGGCATTAACTGAAACTTTGGCTTTTGTGCAGTTATTTGCATGCCCTCTACAAGATGCTATACTGGGGAAAAGCAGACTGGAACAACTTTCAAATACAAATTGATAACACATATGTAGTTGGAAGGTTTCTCCAGTCCCACCAAGCTCCTGCAGTCCTGCGGCCCACTTGTAAAATAATCATTCAAAAGCTTATATTAATTATAAATGCTTGGCCACTAGCTCAGGCTTATTATTTACTAGCTCCTACACTTAAATTAACACATAATTCTTTTCTACATTTAGCCACATGGCTTGGTACATTTTCTCAGTTCTGCCTTGTCATTTTGCTTCCTCTGTGTCTGGCTGGTGACTCCTGACTCAGCCTTCCTCTTTCCAGAATTCTCCTTGTCTGCTTGATCCACTTATACTTCCTGTCTGGCTACTGGCCAATCAGTGTTTTATTTATCAACCAATCAGAGCAACTCATATTCACAACATACAGGAAGATATCCCAAAGCACACATGCCTTGCAGTGTTCAAGGTGAAACTTTCAATGAAATATTAAGAGAGGAGGGAAAGATTAAAATGAGAAAAAAATAGGCAATGTTTAAGGTTATGATTTAAGTGAGGTTGGAAATTTGGCTAATATGTGGTAGTAAGGAACAGAATCCCAAGGGATTGAATGAAATTTTAATTTATCTCATATGTTTGTAATAATCTATAGTAGACAATTGCTGTATATGCAAGTGTATGCTATGTAAATTCTAGAAAAAAAAAACACAAAAAAATCTAAACCATAACCGCATCTGATTCATATAAATCATGGATATCAGTACTGATAACTAAAGATCCACATCATAGAAATCTATAGATTTCCAAAAACTGTTCAAGGAATGAATTCCCTGCAAGTATCTGAGCATCTCAGATCTCTGAGTAGTCATATACAAAATGGGACAGATCATATTGTCTTGACTAATAGAACTGGCTAGTAATAATTCTTATTACATAAAAAAGAAAATGAATTTTACATTTTCATTGACTTCCTTTTAAAAAAAAAGATGATATCTAAACCACCTGTGCTTTCAGGCTCAAACTATGGTACACATTAAATGAAACATTTCAAGGGTATAACACAATAATGAACTTGTCCAGACAGTGGTGCTTTTGAAAGATAGCAGGGCATTTGGGTTAAGACAATGTCTCTTATGGTAATAAGATACAGGAAATGAATATGGAGGTTTTATTTTTTTTCAGGTCTCATGATATTGTCATAGAGTCTTAAAGTATTGGTAACTGAGTTACTGTTTGACTTTCCTTCACATTTATTTGTCTACAAAGATTCTGAAAACCTATAGAATTTGTTCCTTGTTATAATGAGAGTAGCAAAGTTTGGGGAATGGAAGAAAGTTAAATCTCTGAAAAGCCACATCATCATTGATGAAGGAAGCCAAGGTACAAAGTGATTGCATACCTACTTCATGATAATTAAATCAACTAATCCCTTCTCTGCCCACACAGGATTCTTGGCTGTTTTCTTGCAGACTCACACAGAACTGCTTCCTGCTCCAGTCTTTATGTCTATTACAGTGCTCTAGATTTCCGTCTTAAGACTGTTTATAACAGAAGGACTTGAATTTTATTATATCCTTTTTCAAAGGAAATTTTCTTTCAAGATTATGATAATACTCAATTAAGTCAGTCAATGAAGGTCTCATTCTAAGTGGGTCTTACACTGGTTTTAACATTGAAAAATATCTGTAAACAATCAACAATATTTAAAGTCTGGTTTTAAGTGTTCACATTTCATTTCCTAATACAATGTTCAAAACTGGACCTTGCTTCCTTGGACACTGGCCTTTTGTGAGTATTACAGTGTATTTTTACTACATTAAAGTAATCACACAACCAGACATGTTCTCCAAAGCAAAGCTAATCTCTCTTCTCTATGGGTCAAATGGTACTCTCCATTGTGACATAATAGTACTAATCAAAGGGCTTTGCTATTCTTTATGCATGTTCCCCCATCACTAACTGTGGTTTTGAACAGAGAGAAGCAGCTGCCTTATTCATCTCCTTATTTATATCTTCAGCATCCAGCATCCTACCTTTTACTTTGAATCACACAATACACATCTCTAAATAAAGGAAACCAGACAATCAGTGAATCACACAAGGCCACAGTGGCCTTTCTGTGTGAGAAGGGTCAGGGAGAATCAAGGAAAGAGATGTATTAGAATATGTTTCATTTAAAAATACTTACCTCCATGCTACTTACACAGTCATCATTCAAAAGAAATACTAGTTGGTTCCCTAATTATCTAATAGCTTGAATGTTCACATGATGAGGAAGATCCCTACAGAACCATGAAGCCAGAGTGAAGGAAATAGATCTGCTTAATCTTGGAGAATAATCTTTGGGGGCTTTACAACTAACTTTCAAATAAATGTATCTATCCTCCATGTTACAAATCAATTATTTTCCAAATGAATGTGCAATTTATTTTAAAATAAGGAAAATATAAAACTGTTTTAAAAAATACCAACTAACCTGCTTTTTTTTTAAATGTTATTTTATTTTATTTTACAATACAATTCAGTTCTACATATCAGCCACGGATTCCTTTGTTCTCCCCTCTCCTGCCCCCCCTGCCCCCCAGCCTACTCCCTTTTCCCACCTCCTCCAGGGCAAAGCTTCCCCCGAGGACTGAGATCAACCTGGTAGACTCAGTCCAGGCAGGTCCAGTCCCCTCCTCCCAGGCCGAGCCAAGCGACCCTGTATAAGCCCCAGGTTTCAAACAGCCAACTCATGCAATGAGCACAGGACCCGGTCCCACTGCCTGGATGTCTCCCAAACAGATCAAGCCAATCGAATATCTCACCTATTCAGAGGGCCTGATCCACTTGAGGGCCCCTCAACCATTGGTTCATAGTTAATGTGTTTCCATTTGTTTGGCTATTTGTCCCTGTGCTTTATCCAACCTTGACCTCAACAATTCTTGCTCATATAAACCCTCCACTTTCTTGCTAATTGGACTCCCAGATCTCCACCCTGGGCTTAGCCATGGATCTCTGCATCCAACCTGCATTTTGAATTCATTATTCAGCATCTTGTAACAGTGAGTTCCTACCTTAAGTTGTCTGCTCATTTACAAATAGTATAAATAAATAGATACTATAATGATTTTGTATTAATACATCTATTAAAGTCATGTTACTGAAATTGATCTTTTTATTTCTTAATCCATTCAACTAACATGAGTATGATTTCTGGACAGGGAATCAAGGCCATCAGTATTTAAAATCATTATTGAAGTGTGTGTTTTAATTGTTGTCTTTTGTTGGATTTTTGCTGTTTGTGTTCTTAGTGCTATTTTGTGTTTCTGTAATTACAGCTTCATTTCTTTCCTTCCAATAGCCTCTTGGCTATGCTTTTCTTCTCTTGATCTTTAGTGCATCAAACGTATGGACATAATAGTTAAAATAATGTTAGTATACAAGAATATGATAAAACATAAGCATTTTAGGTAAATTTTAATGTTAAAAATTATCTTAGCCTAGAAAATTAAGTTAATAAAACTATTTCTAACCTACATTTTTAATGTTTGAGAATTCCATGCATACAACATATTTTGATGAAATCCATCACCTATTCCCTCCTCTACTATTTCTATCTAGCTCACTAACCTTATTAAAACTATTCCCTTCTGATTTTATGTTTATTTGTTTTTACTTTATTTAAACTTACTGAATCTACTTACTGCTGACAGAATGTGCATGGATGTGGGATATGGGGAGGCTGCACCCTTGAATGAAGCTGATTTTTTTTCTACCAGAAGCTATAAGTTAGCAATAGCTCCTTATGATAACCCCATCCTATATGCTATAATTTTGTCTGTATTTATCTTGCACAAACCTAAGCATAATGCCACAAATGCCATGAGTTTATATGTGCAGTAGCTGTGGAACAATCTTTTTGTACACTATGACTATGTACTACTCTCATTGGCTAATAAAAAGCTGACTTGCCAACAGCTGGGCAGGAAGAGATTAAGCAAGAGAGGCAGATGAGAAGAATTCTAGGAAGAGGAAGGGTAGAGACAGTCACTGACAAATGCAGAAAAATAAGATGAGAATACCATACTGAGAAAAGGTACCAAGCCACATGGCTAAACGAAGATAAAAATTATGGGATAATTTAAGTGTAAGAGTTAGCTAGTAACAAGCCTGAGCTATTGGCTGAGCATTTATAGTTAATATTAAACCTCTGTGTTGGATACTTGGGAGCAGGCAGTCAGGAAACTCTGCTTACATGCAGCTGCTCTGTTGTGTCCTGAGAATACTTTTTCCTGTAGTCGTCTACCATATCTTGATCTCTCAGTCCTTTATCCCCATTTTTTTTGTGATGATCCTTGAGAACTAGGAGAAAGTGTCTTGGTTAGGGTTACTTTTGTTGTGATGAGACACCCTGACCAAAAGCAAGAAAAGGGCTTATTTGCTTACATTTTCACATCACTGTCCACCATTGGAGGCAAACAAGACAGAAACTCAAAAAGTAGAGGAAACTGGAAGCAGGAAATGATGGAAGAGGCCATGGAAGAGTGTTGCTTACTGGCTTTCTCCCAATGGCATGCTGAGCTTCCTTTCTTATAGAATGCAGGGCTACCAGCCTAGGGTTGGCAACACCCAGAATGTGCTGGGCCCTGGTGCTCCCACATCAATCACTATTTAAGAAAATACCCTACAAGCTTGTTGAACAACCTAATCTTTTGGAGACATTTTCTCAATTGAGGCTTTCTGTTCTCTGTTGACTCTAGCTGTGTCAAGTTAACATAAAACTAGCCAGCAAAGGAGATATGATACAGAGCCCCTATTTAGGAGCCATCAACCTACAGTTCACACAAAATTATTTTTTTTTCAGATTTTTCTCCTAAATTGAAAATCTCACACAAGACTAAAAGCTTAAGAATAAAAATCTTTAAAAAGGCAAAAAAAAAATCAGAATAATTCAAATCCTTCCATTCTTAGAAGGATCATCAGAATGTTATTTATAAAGCTAAATAGTAATCATGACTACTAGATATGCAGTGTAAGTGAGTATTTTTAACAAAGTCTACTCACTATTCTATGTTCTATAACACATTAGATAAACAGAAATTTGAAGACAGCATTGTATTGTTATTTCATTTCTTAGAAATACATGATAAGTTCTCATATTTGTCAATTTAATCCTGAAGATATGAAGGTTATTCATGGCTAAGTTTAAATCTAATTTTGTCTGTGATAAGTTCTCATATTTGTCAATTTAATCCTGAAGATATGAAGGTTATTCATGGCTAAGTTTAAATCTAATTTTGTCTGTTTTTCAAAATATTGCTAATTACTCCACAGCTATGTCAACAGTGTCCCCCATGCACGTTTCCATACTTCTCTTGAATATATAAGATGAGACTGTTGTAATTACAAGAATATCCATAGAGACAAGCTGAATTTCAAAAGTGTCTCACTTCAACATCCTTGTATTTTAGCCAAGAAGGGGAGTGGGGGGGTGGCATTAAAACATGTTTCCTAAATAATACCATGATTGATAGCCTACAGAGAGATTAAGGTGATGATTTTCCTTCTCCTCTTGGGGAAAGTAACTGAGATGAGTACCTAATAATAAATCCACTTTGACCAAAGTACATTTCAACCTAAAGGCTTCAGTTCAACTTTGCTGTAAATCTCATAGCTACCACTTGTTTGTTGATTTTAGTTGTATTAAAACTGTCTACTGAAAGAAGAGATGACCTCCTCCTTTAAGAAGCCACACAATGAGTCATATTGTTTACTCAAAGAGAGAAATATTCCTTGTGAAAGCACACTAACAGCTATTCCCTGAGGCCCATTCATAGTCTCTCCACCAAAGGAAGAGAAAAATGTTCCCATCACAGATTGCATCTGCTTTTCAAATATTTGTAGAAATAAAAATAATGAAATGGAAATAAAAATGTTGAAAGCATAAATTGGGAACCTTTGATTATTGAGGACAGAAGAAAAATTGTGCACAAGCACTGCAAGAGATCACTTCCAGGTCAATGCAGGTCATAGCTTCCTTGTGCAGATATCAGAATATTAAAACCCCTGGGTCTTTCACGGTACACTTGGCTATTTTTTTTTTATGTATAGCAGTAAGAATTCACACTCTAGAAGAATTTCTGTTTATATATCAAACAAGGATACACATACAATGTCATATTTGATGAATCTACACAAATGTAGTATATAATATTATAAGATTCTCCAGGCAATATTCCATCATCTGCACTAAGAATGCCACAGACATGCTGTTAGGTTGGTTACTTAGGTTTAGATTGGTTTGGTTTTTGAGATTCTATTTCATTTAATTTTACCCTGTATGTTTACTATGTACAATATAATGTCTAGAAGTATATATACATTGTATAACAACTCACTTTGACTAATTTAAATGTGTATTATTTCACATTTTTATTACTCTTTAGTGAGAACCTCTGTGGAAATCTTGGCACTATCTGGGAACACAGGAAATCTTGGCACTATCTGGGAACATAGAATGTCATTAAGTGTACTAGCTTATTGACATTTTTCATACAAATGAGAACATGTTTGTAATGCTACATCTGACATTCCATGTAACAATGTTCTTGAGGCTAATCCATTATATTGTGAATTACAGGATTTCACTCTTACTTATGGTTGAATAATGGTCCACTGCATAGACACTTGACTTTGAGCTTCCTTATCCTGGCATAACAAGTTTACCGGCCTGATTCTCTTAGGGAGAGACAGTGTGTTTCTACATTCAAAAAAATACCTAAAATAGAGGCTTTTTATAATCCTTTGATAAATGAGTTACTTAATCAAAGTCAAATAATTTTCATTTTAATGATGTGCTGAACACAACGTTCCCATTTTTTTTCACTGCTTGATATTTTCACTACTTAATAATCTGCATTTAAATACTTCCTTATTGTATGTAAAAAGATAAGCACTTATATAGAGTACATGAAATTTGAAAAGTCATGCAAAAATAATTAAAAGAAATGTTTCCACAAAAGGGATTATCTGGCAGTATTGGTTTGATAGAACTGATCTTTATCTTTTCCCATTTTTAACCTTTATTTTTTTCTAATAACTCTGTAAGACTTTTGTAATTATAGAAAATCTCTTATTAAAAATCATTACAACCCTGGAAGCTTTATGAATACAGCTGTGAGAAGCATGTGCTATTCTATTAACCACCTACATAAGACCTGGGTCTTACACTTCTATAAAAGCACAAGCTCCTCAGCTAATGAATCATTATCACTAGTCTACGTATCTGAATGATATTACTAGAGTATAGAACACTATTTATCAGCACGTGATATAAATGAGACAACACCCACAAAACTAAGACTATTTTAAGAATAAAAATATTCAAGACGTGGGTTTTCTTAGTAAAAAGTAAAAATGTTAGGGCATACTTCAACTGATTCTGTAAGAGGTCATTTCATAAAGAAAATTCACAATCTGGAAGAAATATAAAAAAACTTACAATATCAGCAAATATAGAATAGTAAGTAGCACAGGATATATGGAGAGAAAAGGTACAGAAGATAAACACCTGGACAGTGTATTTTCTTGGAAGCCTGAGTTCTAGACCTTATTTTAAACATTAAAGCATAACGTTCTTCTATCAAGGAAGGATTGAATCTGGGTGCCAGAGATGAATGACAGGTGGCAGGCAAGTAGGGAGGTAGAAAGATTATTTCTTCCTTACATTTTATGACTTTCTCAGGTAAACTTGATTTGTAGCACGTAACATTTTATGCCAAATTTCAGTGATTTCAAACACTACTTTTTACATCCTTGACAATCATTCTTTTATCACTGAATGGGATCAATACCCAATTCTAAGAGGATTCCAAGAAGCCCTGTATGTTAAGTAACCAATGTATGACACTTAAACAAGAAGCCGTTCCTCTCCACTTCCAAGAAGAGATTTAGCCAGTGGAAGGAATATGGTCCCCAATTTTCATGATTTCCTCAGAAGCTTTCCTCTCACATCCAAGTTTACTACACAAAGCAGCATGAGAGATTATGGAAAAAAACAATCAATCTGTAAGACCTTTTTTTCTGCATACAACTGAAAACTATATTTGATCATTTTTCAAAAAGTCAGGCCAGTATTATCAAATTATCAAAAGAGATATACAGCACATGTGAGGGGAGACAACAGTGAGAAAGAGGAGCTACAGACATAGAAAGACAGTTTGGAAGGAGAATTTATAATGAGGTCATCCAATTATCTCTATAGAAATTGACATGAATGGGTATCTGTGAGGACTGAACTGGTGGCAAATAAACCCTCTATTCTTCAGATTAACTTGAATGTGAGTTAATGACTTTATCATCAACTGCCAGTGAACTTTCCCCTTTGAAGCAAGCAATCTTTTAAATACGAATTGCCCAATAATATGCAGTGGAAATACTAGGATAGTAGTTCAGAAGCTGGATCTTAAGAGCTATTTGTGTTCTTTCTGTCTTGGATCAACCTTTTTCTGTAGAGATAGTCCAGCATGTTGGATGATCAATATTTCTGCTTCAGCTCTCAGTTCATCAGTAACTAGATGTGTAAATAAAAAAGCCCAGAGTAGATGTCAGCAAAGTAAGATGTCAGGTGAGTCAGCCCAGATCATCTACATCTGCTCACGATACCGGACATTCCCAGAAAATCCACACATCTATGAAAAATCATAAATGCTTTTATGTGAAAATTGATTTGAGGGAGTCTGGTGCTAAATTATCAGTGGGAAGGTCACAGCATGACCTTGTCAGAAATATTAATTTTAGTAATGTCCTTGCTAACTGAGAACACTCAGGCATTGAATATTTCTATCATCCTTGTACAATTTTAAAACGAGGGGAAATAGAATTCGTTGGAATTATTGAAATATGATTCTATGTTTGATTTGCATAGAACTGATTATTATTCTTTAAGGACCTAG